>NC_132792.1:160307177-160319677 GCF_048418805.1 Vulpes vulpes
AAAAATAAACTATTTTGTTTCTTTATTCCCGTGTGAGAGAGAGAGACAGAGACAGAGACAGAGACATGGGCAGAAGCAGGTCCCCGCAAGGAGACAGATGCAGGAAAGGATCCCGGACCGGCATGATCGGGCCCTGAGATGAAGGCAGACGCTTAACCGCTGAGAAACCGGGGGTCCCGAACGAACGAACGAACGGACGGACGGACGGACGGACGGATGAACGAACGGACGGACGGACAGACGGATGGACGGACGAACGAACGAACGAACGAACGAACAGAACTTCATCCCAGATCGTGGGAACTTGTGAAATATTGTCACTCGTCCTTATCTCTCCGAGCTGTCCTGTTCCCGATTTTTACCCGCGCCGGCCTTTGAACTCCTAAGCTACAGTTCCTTTACAAAGGGATGTCAGCAATATAGCATCCGGAGGTAGAGGAAACCTCTCCCTCGTAGAACCCATAGGGACACGTAGACACAGACGAGATGCCAACAAAGTATATAGCCTTGGTCTCACTCCTATCTGTGGAGAGGTCACGAAAGACCCGATGTTCCGATCTCCCCGCTGGCTGGGTGACAACAACTCCAGTGGCCAGCGAGCGTGACCGCGTCCGGACCCCATCCATCCTTTGGTTTCCATTTCGAAAGAGAAGAGGCCGGTTTCCTGCAAAGATACCCAAAGCCGCAGCAACAACCCAACCCGAAGAAGACCAGAGCGTCTGTCTCCCCGAGCCAGCCGAGCACTGGTTCCTCACCAACAGTCGGGACATTACTGATGGAGCCAGAGGGATTTTTAGGTTAGGTTCTGGTCCCTGGGCTGGCCTCATTGCCAGCTTTCTCTAATCGTGGAGAGCATAGCATTCAGGCATGAGCAAAGCACCCCATTCACCCGGTTTGGGCCATCTGAGCCTCAGGTTCCCCTTCCACGTGTCCCAGGTCAGTGAGCACTTGCAAGTAAGTATAGGCCCCCTAAGCAGCCCAGGGGTAGCCTGCCAGAGTTTCCTGTGGCTGGCGGGGGGTGTGTGTGCGTGTGTGTGTGTGTGTGTGTGTGTGTGTGTGTGTGTGTGTGTGTCGTGTGCTCAACCTTCGCTGCAGGGTTCTCTAGGGTCTGGGTCGGTTCGCCCCGCTTTTCTGCGTGCGCGTGCACGTGCGTGTGCATGCTCCATAAGGAGCTGGGGCGTCCTCGGGAGGAGGGACGCCGTAGAGAGTGGACAGTTTATTCTCTGATCTTGGTACGGGCAAGGCTGTAGGGCTTGAACTCTGTGGGAACCAGGAAGGTTTTCTTCCGTTTTCTCATCGTCAGTTTTGGCAGGTTGCCTTTTAGTGATCGATCGATCCGATCGAAACAAAACAAAACAAAACAAAACAAAACAACACAACTTTTTTTTTTTCCTTTTTGTAAAGATTCTGTTTATTTTCTCCTGAGACACAGTGAGTGAGAGAGTCGGACACACAGGCAGAGGGAGAAGCAGGCTCCATGCTTGGAACCCGACGTGGGACTCTGATGCCGGGCCTCCAGGATCAGGCCCCGGGCTGAAGGCGGCGCTCAACCGCCGAGCCACCCGGGCTGCCCACCTTTTTCTTTTTCTTTTTTTCTTTTAATTTTTTTTTTTTCTCAGAAGATTTTAGGTGTATGCGATGTTTACACCCAGGTTAGGGCTCATCCTCGCAACCGAGAAATATAGAGTCCCACACTCCCCCGACAGTGCCAGCCAGCAGTCACGCACCCCTTCATCGATTTCATTTGTTCATTTGCTTGCTTGCTTGCTTGCTTGCTTGCTTGCTTGCTTGCTTCCTGGCTTGCTTATGTATACATTCATTCAGCCGGTCAGTCGGTCAGCCGATCAGTTCAGTCAGTCAGTCAGTCAGTCAGTCCTTTTAATGAATCATTCATTCTTTCCTGTTTTAGAGGTGTTCTTTATTTATCCATGAGAGACACACAGAGACAGGCATTGACAGACTGCAGAGAGAAGCAGGCTCCCCGCGGGGAGCCCCAAGTGGGAGCCGGGGCCCCAGGACCCCAGGATGATGACCTGACCCCAAGGCAGATGCTGAACACGGAGCTACCCAGGCGTCCCCGTTGCTTGACTTTTCAGGGGAGGCAGACAGGCAACGTGCATTCAGTGGCACGGAAATAGAGCCCAACTAGTGCTGAGTTTTCTGTGAGCCGTTTGGCCCTGGGTCAGTGTGAAAGCCATTGGAGCAGGGCCCAGAAACGTTCAAGGCCGAGAATTTCCTTCCTCCATAATCATTTCACAGACGCTTAATTGAAAGTGGTATCTACCTATCGTATGGCAAACGTCTTTCTCTGTTTGGGTTCTAGCCAAGACCCAGAGAGTCGAAGCCCCCAACCTCACGGACTGAAAGTCGCCAGTTGGATGCAGAGATAGTTAGGCAGGCAGGCAGGCAGGCAGGCAGGCAGAGCCGGAAAGGCAGGCGCCACACCGGTGAGTCCAGGTGTGAGGAATGTGGGATCGCAGGGCAGCTGGGTCGCAGCCTGGTCCGGATCCGCCCGGGTCAGTAGCGTTTCCTGACACAGGACGGCAGGACGGGGCGCCAAAGAGGGGCCTTGGGGTGGCTTTCCTCCTCCGCCTCCTTGGGATGGGGACATCTGCCCCACTCGGGGCATGCCCCCCACCCGCCCACGCGCCCACCCCCACACGCTGGCCACCGGTCGGTCCCGCAGGCGCCTGCCTTCCGAACCACCCAGGCTGCACCGGTTCCATGTCCGGTTCCGGTTCCGGTTCCGGTTCCGGCCCAGGCTCCGGCCCCAGGCAAGGGCGCACTTGCAAATATCATCCATGGGAGGCTTCCTGCTGCCCTCACTCCTACAGATCCGGGACACCGGAGGGTGGGGGGGGTGGGAGCGGTTCCCAGATGGGATGTAGAAATGTCCGCCAACCGAAACCCGTCCTTCCCGCGTCATCTCCCCACGACGTGACGCGACACCCTGTGCGGTGTGTGGAGAGAGACCCTTTGTCTCGCCGCCACCGCTACAGCAACCGAGGACAGTCCTCAAACAGGAGCACGGTCCCATGAGCATCGGTCCCATCTGAACCTATTCCCTAGTTGGGGATCCTAGGGTGTGTCTAGGGATAGACCTGGAGCACGAGGTCCTGTGTGTGGGAACCAGATGAACGAACGCGCAAGACCGTGGGTGGCGGTGGGAAGGAAGAGGTGCGGACGAGGTGTGCCCGGGTGGCATACCCGCGTTTGAGCGGCTGCCTTCCACTCGGCTCCCGGCATCATCACAGCGTTTTGGGGATCCAGCACCGCACCGGGCTCCCCGCGTGGAGCCTGCTTCTCCCTCTGCCTGCCTCCCGGCCTCCTTCTGTGTGTCTCCCTTGAATAAATACAGTTTATTTATTCATTTATTTGTTAAAGATTTTATGTATGTATGTATGTATGTATTTATTTATTTATTTATTCGAGAGAGAGAGAGAGAGAGAGAGAGAGAGAGAGAGAGGCAGAGATCCCATGCCCGATCAATACAGTTTAAGAAATTAAACTTAAGGGATCCCTGGGTGGCGCAGCGGTTTGGCGCCGCCTGCAGCCTGTGGTGTGATCCTGGAGACCCGGGATCCAGTCCCACATCGGGGCTCCCTGCATGGAGCCTGCTTCTCCCTCTGTCTGTGTCTCTGCCTCTCTCTCTCCCTCTCTCTCTCTCTCTCTCTCTCTCTCTCTCTCTCCCTGACTAAAAAAAAAAAATCCTTAAAAATAATGAATGAATGAATGAATGAATAATAAATGAATGAATGAATAAATAAATAGATAAATAAATAGATAAATAAATAAATAAATAAAATTTTAAAAATTAAAAAAAAGAGAGTTAAAAAATGGAATGGACAGATAACTTGGCGAGGAGGATGTGTGAAGGTATGTAATGCCGCTGAGCGACTCTAGGCTTAGAAAGGGTTACAAGGTTCCACCGTAGGTGACGCCTGTCTTTTGGACCACAACCGAAACACAAAACAAGACCCCCTGTCCCTGGCTCAGAGTAAGGGAGTTCCTGGGTCAGGCTGGAGGGGGTTCCTGTGGTCCCCAGAGTGCAGAACCCCGGTTCAGCCATCTGGACTCTTTTCTTCCTGTCCTCGGAGACAGGCGTGGTCGCAGACGGCACACGCCTGTAAAGGCAAGGCCAGAAGGAAGAACTTCAGCATCCCTTTGGCTCTTCTTTTCTGTTCTTCCGGTTGTTGTGGTTCCGGTGTTGTTGAGCCTCAGCATTTCCAAGCACCTTGGAGGGGCAACCTGGGAGGCTCGCTGAGGTTAAGCAGCTGACTCTCGGTTTCGTCCGCCAGGAGGTGGCACTCTTGACTCGCCCAGTGAGGCCGTGGCGACCTCTGGAAGGAAGGTATCAGGCTCAGGGTTTCCGAGGGGCTCGGCTGGCTCCCCGAGAAGTGGATCTGAGTGTCTCCAGGCTGTCTGATCCTATCTGAGTCTTAGGATGCGATTCCTCCAGGGGCCCGTGGCCCGCTCGGTCGGTAGAGAGCACGGCTCTTGACCTCCAGGTCCTGAGTGCGAGCCCTACCTTGGGAGTAGAGATCACTTTGACAAATGGACCCCGGAGGGGGGGGGGGCGGGGGGGGGAGAGGGGAGGGGAGGGGAGGGGGGAGGGGAGGGAGGAGGGGAGGGCGGCGTGTGGACTGGGGGAGGTCGAAAGAAAGAGAAACAGACGCCATTCTACTCAGGGAAGGCCTTGGTGATACAGGGGATCCTTCCAACGGTGTCTGGTTACAATGAGAACGGATTCCCACCGACCTTCTGAAGAGGATTTAACAATCGCCAAAAAAAAAAAAAGGAAGATGACTCACTGAGAGTTTCTGAACTCTGTTCAGGGTTTCGTGGAACTCATTCAGTTCCACGTTGTTCCTTTCTGTTCGGCTTCCATGCAGCTTTTTCATTAGTTCCGGCAACTCCTACTGTATGTAGTTGGACGATCTCAGGATGACCAGACACCGGGATCCGTCCAGAGTGCTTTCCGCGAATCTTCTGAAAGGCGGACCGTATCGTTGCAAGACCTTCCGAACAACACCTGCACGTGACAGGGAGGTCACCCACGGACGGACGTGCCTAAAGACCCGATGAGAATTCATTATAATGCAGTCGAGAGGAAAATCCGACCAGTTTCTGTCACACACACACACACACACACACACTCACACACAACACACGCAGGCACGCACGCAGAGCATTTAACCAGTTCGAATGTGGAGTGATGGCACTCTACCAGGACACGTTACAAGTTTAGGAATTTCATTTCGTGTTTGGAACACCGGCAGCATTCACCCACGCAATATAATCTAAGAGGGCTTATGATTCTTTGTCTGACAGTGCTTCTCACGGTCCTTCCCATAACAGGTAAACGACCTATAGTAGTCAAGAGACTCTATTTAGGGTTTGGCATTCTGGGATCCGCTGAGAATCCACGAACGGATGAAGGAACCAGTAGACAGACAGCCAGGCAGCCAACCAGCCAACCAAAAACATCTCAGAAGTTTTCAAGGCACATGCCTACAAAGGATCACGGATCATAACAAAACGGAAATCTTCATTGTCTCTTTCGCCAAGGTGGCCCCTAGGAGATTCTACAGGTGCTCTTAGAGTTGTCCCCCAAAATGAAGCTCCTTTAACGTGGAGAAGTGTTCACTCTTACGTAGGGGAAGACCGGATAAAAACGAATCCAAAAAATAAAATAAATAAGTAAATAACAGAAAAAGTTAAACAACAACAACAACAACAACAACAACCAAAAAAAAAAAAAAAAAAAAAAAAAGGAATCTAAAAACCTTGCTGTTCTGGGCAGGTAAAGGGAGAAACACACACACACACACACACACACACACACACACCCAAAAACAAACAAACAAAAAAACCCCAACCAAACCAAACCAAACCAAGCCAAGCCAAGCCAAGCCAAACAAACAAACAAACAAAAAAGGACATTGTCTTTGTCTTTTCTTCTCTGTTCACACTCTTATCAAGAGTAGACTACCAATGCAAGAGAATCTCGTCATTTTAGCAGAGAGAAGAGCCAAATCTCAGTTGTACACCAGTATACTAGTAAAACCCACTTCTCCCAATCTCAGTCCGTCCTGACCACGCCTACAATTACTTTTCAAAGAGTCTGCTTCTGGGACGCCTTGGGTGGCTCAGCGGTGGTGGAAGGTCTGCCTTTGGCTCAGGGCCTGATCCCAGGGGTCCTGGGATCCAGACCCGCATCGGGCTCCCCAGTGGAGCCTACTTCTTCCCCTGCCTGTCTCTCTCTCTCTCTCTCTCTCTCTCTCTCTCTCTCTCTTTGTCTCGCTTTCTCCGTCTCTGTCTCTCTTTATCTCTCTGTCTCTCTCTGTCTCTCTCTGTCTGTCTCTCTTTATCTCTCTGCCTCTCTTTTCTCTGCCTGTCTCTCTCTCCCCTTCTCTCTGTCTCTGTCTCTCTTCCTTTCTCTCTCTCTCTCTCTCTCTGTCTCTCTCTATCTCTGTCTGTCTCTGTCTCTCTTTGTCTGTCTCTGTCTCTCTCTTTCTCTCTCTGTCTCTCTCTCTCTCTCCCATGAATACATAAGTAAAATCCAAAAAAAAAAAAAAAAAAAAAAAAAAAAGAAAACCAAAAACAAATCTCAAAAATCTCCTTCAGAAATCCCTTCTATAATTTCTTTTTCCGTTCCGTCAGTCT
This sequence comes from Vulpes vulpes, assembly GCF_048418805.1. Classification (NCBI taxonomy): domain Eukaryota; kingdom Metazoa; phylum Chordata; class Mammalia; order Carnivora; family Canidae; genus Vulpes; species Vulpes vulpes. The sequence continues at coordinate 160,313,844 of NC_132792.1, forward strand.
TTTTTTTTTTTTTTAATTATTCATTTTTGATAGTCATACAGAGAGAGAGAGAGAGAGAGAGAGAGAGAGAGAGAGAGAGAGAGAGAGGCAGAGACACAGGCAGAGGGAGAAGCAGGCTCCATGCACCAGGAGCCCGACGTGGGATTCCGATCCCGGGCCTCCAGGATCGCGCCCTGGGCCAAAGGCAGGCGCCAAACCGCTGCGCCACCCAGGGATCCCCCGTTCCGTGAGTCTTAAGTGTTCTTTCTCTAAATAGCTGGGCTTTGGGACGCCCGTGTGCCTCAGCCTTTGATCGTCTGGCTTGGGCTCAGGACGTGATCCCAGACTCCTGGGACTGAGTCCCATATCAGGGTCCTCGCATGGAGCCTGCTTCCCTTGTGTCTGCCTGTCCCTGTGTCTCTCATCTCATGAATAAGTAAATAAAATCTTAAAAAAAAAAAAAAAAAAGCCAGAGTCATTTCAGGACAGATTCATTTTCTTTAACCACCACCACCACCACCACCACCACCACCACCCGCATTTTCTACATGTCTCCTACTATCTCACACACAGAGGTTGTTTTCCTTGTCGTTAACCAGTAGTCTCGATTCCATGTGGCAGATTTTTAAAAATTGTACTTATTTTACACTTTTTGAGCGAGGAGAGAGGAGAGAGGAGAGAGGAGAGAGAGAGAGAGAGCACTTTGTGAAGGGGGAAGGGAGAGAGAGAGACAGAGACATAGGCAGAAGCAGGCTCCCCACAGGGAGCCAGATGTGGAAATGGGTCCGGACTCGGACACTCCCCCCCCCGCCGCCCCAGAATTGGGCCCTGACCCAAAGGCCGATGCTCAACCCCTCAACCACTGAGCCACCCAGGCGGCAGACTGTTAACTCCTAGAAACCTCAGTCTCTGGTGAAAAGCCAGTAGGAACCACGGGCACATTGCCTATCATACCAGAAATCCTTAGATTGTCAAATGGATGAATACATGTGATAGTTTTTAGAAACACGTGTGTGTGTGTGTGTGTATGCGTATGTATTGTTGGGCTGGCTGAGAGACAGGGGCACCCAAAATGGCGGACATCTCAAACTGGGTCAAAATGGCTGATCTTCCCGTCAAAGCAGCAGCCCTGACCACCACATCATCTCCAGTAAGTCGAAGCCTAGATGGGAAACCGAAACTTTCCATCCAGGACTTTCCATCCAGGAACCACCCCCACCCCCACCCCCTCCCCCGATACTACCCCACCCCACCCCCCCAGCCAATCACCTAAGGACACAGTGTTCCCTTGTCTAATTTGGCAAGGGACCCACCCGGATCCAGAGCCGGAACCAAGAAGGCTTAAAAACCCCCACAGTCCCCAACCCCGCGCGACTTCCCTGTCTCTGGCCACCTCTCCGAGTCATGGAACCTCGCCCAGGAGCGCTCCCCATTAAAGCACTCTCGAACCTACTGCCTGGCTCTGCTGGTTTTCTGATATTTCTCCGCTGTTCATTTTGTAAAAACCTAACATGTAGGACACAAATTTTTTTTTTTTTTTTTAAGATTTGGTGTGTCTGTGAGAGAGAGAGAGAGAGAGAGAGAGAGAGAGAGAGGCAAAGACAGAGGGAGAAGCAGGCTCCAATGCAGGGAGCCTGACGTGGGACTCGATCCCGGGACTCCAGGATCACGCCCTGGGCTGAAGGTGGCACTAAAACGCTGAGCCACACGGGCTGCCCTGTATGATACAATTGTTAAGGAAGCACGAAACAGGGGATCCCTGGGTGGCTCAGCGGTTTAGCACCTGCCTTCGGCCCAGGGCGTGATCCTGGAGTCCCGGGATCGAGTCCTACATCGGGGGTTCCTGCGGGGAGCCCGCTTCTCCCTCTGCCTGTGTCTCTGCCTGTGTGTGTGTGTGTGTGTGTGTGTGTGTGTGTGTGTGTATGTCTCATGAATTGTGAATTAAAATTTAAAAAAAAGAGGAAGGAAAAAAGACACAAACAAACCTGAAACACGTTTACTAACACACCCAGGTATCGGCAGGTTTCCTGAATCAGACAAAAGAGAAACACAAAAACTGAGGTGTAGATGTCGCCCCAGCCGCCCGCCCCCCCCCCCCCCCCCGCCGCCCCGCGTCCTCTAAAAACTCAATGTATGTGTTCCCCACTCCCACTGTCAGGCTCCCGTGGTGGCCCAATGGCTCGGGTGATTTTTGCTCCTTACAGGGGGGCGGCGGGATGAGGAGGGGGGGCGGCGATGGCGTTGGAGGCACCCGGGATGATGGCAGAGGAGTTGACCACTCCATCCACAGGAGTGTTGCAGAAACGGGGTGGGGGGGGGTGCGGGGGCCGCGGGGGAGGCGGAGGCGCAGAGGCGGCAAGGCAGTCCCCGCCCCCGCCAGGAGTGAGACAGATTTAAAGGTTTTTATTTTTTTCCTTTTTTTTTTTTTTTTTAAGGATTTCTTTATTTACTCCTGAGAGACACAGAGAGAGGCGGACTGAGACAGATTTAAAGGTTTTTATTTTTTTCCTTTTTTTTTTTTTTTTTAAGGATTTCTTTATTTACTCCTGAGAGACACAGAGAGAGGCAGACAGAGACACAGGCAGAGGGAGAAGCAGGCTCCCCGCAGGCAGGGAACCGGATGCGGGCACAGGACCCCAGGGTATCCCTTCCACCTCCCCCCCCCCCCCCCCCCCCCCGCCCCGCATCACACCCTGAGAGGAAGGCAGCCGCCCAACCACTGAGCCACCCAGGTGTCCACCCGTCCGTCTTGTCCCTCTTTTCCTTTCTCTATCCGTTAACCTTCCAGCCTTCCGCCTCCAACGCCGCCTGTTCCTTCATGTCGGCTTCCTCCTGGAAAACAGGCCTTGTCCGTGGTTGCCTTTCAGCCCTCTGAGAGAGGTGGAGGCGCAGGCAGTGGGTTGGGCATCGGTTCTGGTGCTCGTGTGTGCGTGCGTGCGTGCGTGTGGACTTCGGATTTCTGGCGTCTGCCTGCCTGGCCTGCTTTCCCCGTCTTCTTCGTGATTTGGACTCATGGGAAGTGTGTGTGTGTGTGTGGGGGGGGAGTCGGGTCCTTATTTCTCTGGACCACCTCTTGGGTCCCATCCCACGAGGCATCTTTCTGATGGGGTGACCTGGAAGTCCGAACGTAGGGAATTTTCTTCTTTTCTTTTCTTTTCTTTTCTTTTCTTTTCTTTTCTTTTCTTTTCTTTTCTTTTCCTTTTCTTTTTCTTTTTCTTTTCTTTTTCTTCTCTTGTCTTCTCTTTCTTTCTTCTTTCTTTCTTTCATTTTTGCCGGATATTGAGAGAGAGAGAGAGAGAGAGAGAAAGGGGCAGAGACCTAGGCAGAGGGAGAAGCAGGCTCCAATGCAAGGAGCTCGATGTGGGGCTGGATCCCCGGATCCTGTGATCACGACGTGCCCCTAAGGCAGATGCTCCACACGGAGCCACTCAGGCGTCCCCGTTTCTGTATTATAAGGGAGACAGACAGGCAACGTGTGTTCAGAGGGACGGAAACAGAGCCCGTGTGCTGAGGTTTCTCGGAGCCCTTTGGACCTTTGGCCGGTGCGAAAGCCAAGGGAGCGGGGCCCAGAAACGTTCAAGGCTGAGAATTCCCTTGCTCAATATTCATTTCGCAGATGCCTGATTGCAAGTGGTATGGAATGGAATGGAATGGAATGGAATGGAATGGAATGGCATGGCATGGCATGGCATGGCATGGCATGGCATGGCATGGCATGGCAAAGGTGTCTGTCTGTTTGGGTTACTAGCAGGACCCAGAGAGCCGAAGCTCTCGACCTCAGGGACTTGAAGTTGCAAGTTGGATGCCAGAGATAGAGAGGTAGGCTCAGGCAGGCAGGGCCAGAAAGCTGGCTCGCCCGCCCGGGGAGTCCAGGTGTGAGGCATATGGGATCGCAGGGCAGCTGGGACACAGCCTGGTCCGGATCCACCCAGGTCCAGTAGCGTTTCCCCGACTCAGGAAAACGTCGGGCGCCCAAGCGGGGCCTTCCTTAGGGATGTTTCGCTCCCGCTCCCGCTCCCGCTCCCCCTCCCCGGGACGGGGACATCTGCACCGCTAGGGGGCGCACCGGCCGCCGCCGGCGGCGGCCGCGTCTTCCGAACCACCCATGCCGCCCCGGTTCCGGTTCCGGTTCCGGTTCCAGCCCCCGGGAAGGGCGCACTTGGAAACGTCATCCGAGGCGTCCTGGAGCCCTCACCCCCAAAGATCCGGGACACCGGACGGCGGGCGTCGTTCCCGATCGGTTGTAGAAATGTCCGCAAGGGGATCCCTGGGTGGCTCAGCGGTTTAGCGCCTGCTTTTGGCCCAGAGCGCGATCCTGGAGTCCCGGGATCGAGTCCCACGTCGGGCTCCCGGCATGGAGCCTGCTTCTCCCTCCTCCTGTGTCTCTGCCTCTCTCTCTCTCTCTCTCTCTCTTTCTCTATCATAAATAAATAAATAAATAAATAAATAAATAAATCTTAAAAAAAAAAAAAAAAAAAAGAAATGTCCACAACCCCAAAGCCCTCCTTCCTGCCTCACGTCCCCACGCCCCGGCACCGTGTGCGCAGGGAGAGGGGCCCTCCGCTTTGTCGCCACCGCTACAGCAGACAAGAACACGTCCTCAGCACAAGAACGGTCCCATGAGAATCGGCCCCGTCTTAGCTTATTCCCTAGGCGGATACGGTAGGGTGTCGTCTAGAGATAGACGTAGAGCACGAGGTCGCGTGCGGGAAGCAGAGGAACACGCAAGGCCTTGGGGGAAGCAATGGGGAGTAAGAGGGGTGCGTTAGGGACGCCCGGGATCGAATCCCACATCGGGCTCCCAGTGTATGGAGCCTGCTTCTCCCTCTGCCTGTGTCTCTGTCTCTGTCTCTCTCTCTGTCTCTGTCTCTGTCTCTCTCTCTCTCTCTCTCTCTCTGTGTGTGTGTGTGTGACTATCGTAAATAAATAAAAATCTAAAAAGAAAAAAAAGAAAGAAGAAAAGAAAGAAAGAAAGAAAGAAAGAAAGAAAGAAAGAAAGAAAGAAAGAAAAAGAAAGAAAGAAAAAAAAAAAGGCCAACTCGCGGCAACGGCGGGTGGCCCGGGCAGTCGAGCTCCGCCTTCAGCCCAGGGCGTGGTCCTGGAGACGCGGGCTCAGAGTCCCACGTCGGGCGTCCTGGATGGAGCCTGATACTCCGTCTCTCCGTCTCTGACTAAAGAAAGAAAGAAAGAAAGAAAGAAAGAAAGAAAGAAAGAAAGAAAGAACAATGAATAATGAATGAATGAACGAATAAAAAGTAAGCAAATAAGCAAATAAGCAAGTACATCCATCCATCCATCCATCCATCCATCCATCCAAACATCCAAACATCCAAACATCCAAACAAACAAACCTTTCAAGAAAAGAAAAGAAAAAAAAAGGCCAACTTGCGGGAACGGCCGGGTGGCCCGGCGGTCGAGGTCCACCTTCAGCCCCGGGCGTGGTCCTGGAGACGCGGGCTCAGAGTCCCACGTCGGGCGCCCTGGATGGAGCCTGCTTCTCCGTCTTTCCGTCTCTGTCTGATAAATCAATCGATCAATCAATAGTAGGCAAATAAGTAAGTAAATACATACACACATACACACACACATACATACATAGATACATACATACATACATACATACATACATAGAAACCTTCCCCCTCCACCCCCCAAAAAAAGGGAGAAAAAAGAAAAAGGCAAACTGGTGGCGACGCATGGGTGGCACGGCGGTCGAGCGCCTCCCTTCGGTCCAGGGCACGATCCCCGAGTACCGCATCGGGTTTCGCGTGCGGTGTGTCTTTCTCCCCGTGCCTAGCTTTCTGCCTCTGTGCGCCTGTCACGAATAGATCCGTAAAGGGGGGGAGGGGGGAGGA
>NC_132792.1:160332177-160617177 GCF_048418805.1 Vulpes vulpes
CGTGGGGGGGGCGGGCCGCCCCAACCCCCCCCCGGCCGCGCGCACACTCGCACACGCACGCGGGCAACACACCCCGCGCCGGACGCCGGCCCGGCCCGACGGTATCCTCCCCCATCTCGGAGGGGGGAGGCGCAGGCCGCGGTAGGCAAAGAGCGGCGCTCTGCCCAAACACGTCGCGACGGTAGTCAACCCCGCGTCGGTGGCCACACTACACGCGCAGAGGAGGGGCAGCGGCTGGGGGCTCCGGTACCCCAAGGCACCCTCTCGGATCGCTAGAGAAGGCTTTCTCACCGAGGGCGCATCGCCCCCCCCTTCGTCCCCCCAAACGGGCCCCACCAAACGGCGCTCCGGGGCCGACAGGGCTCGCGGGGCGGGCGCAGATCTCCGGCAAGGGACAGGCACAGGGCAACCCCGAGCGCTCGCGGCCGGTGCCCCCTCGAGGACACCACCCTCCACCTCGCCCGAGCACGGCGCGGCCACGTCACCGCCCAGAGGGGAGAGCTCCCCGCCTCCCGCGAGGCGGGCGAGACCGGGGAACGGAGACGGGGGCACGACCCGTGCCGGGAGAGAGGGGCAGCCCCTCGGGCTGGCCAAGCGCCCGGGGCGCTGGCTCGGCCCGCCGCGGGCGCTCACGCGTCCCCACCAAGTCCTCCGAGTCACACCGCCCCCACACCACCCCCGCCGGCGCGGCGAGGGGGAGGGGAGGGGGAAGGAAGACGAGGCGCCCGGGCCCCCGCCAGGGGCACGGGTGCGCCTCCCTTGCCGACTTCCGCCACCCGCTCCTCGGACGCGCCACCGACGGCGGCGGCGGCGGCCCGAGGGGAGTCGACGGGGAAGGAAACGACGCCACCGCTCGGCCTCAGGCACCTGAGGCGACCTGGAGCGCTCCAGGGGCACCACGGAGGGCCGGGCGCAACGCGCTCAAGCGCGCCCAGGCCGGGCGGTGAGCAGCGCGGCGTCGGGCAGGCCCTCCCCGCGGAGGGGAGGGCCGCTCGCCACGGACCCAGGCCTTCAGGAAAGGCCGGCGAGAGTGTCCGCCGCGTCAGAGGACCCCGGTCCCGCCAGCGCCGCGAGGCAAGAAGGCGGGAGGGCGGGGTCGGGCCGGAGTCCGCACCACCCCCAACCCCGGCGCGCGCCCCCCCGCGCACCCGCCGTCACGACGGCCGGGCGTGGAGGAGCCGGGGAGGGAGGGGCCCGCGGGCAGAGCGAGAAGAGCGGTCGCATCCGCCATGGATGCCCGTCCCTCGTCTGACGCGGCTTAGGCCCGGCCCAGGAGAGCACGAGATCACCACATCGATCGATCGGCAGCAAGCTGCGGCCCCGAGGGGGCTTCCCGAGGAGCAAAAGCCCAGCGAGGACGGCGACCGGGGGGACCTGCTTCCGCCTCACCGGCAGCCCCTCGACCCCCAGGGGGCAGGAGCGACCGGACAACCCCAGAGACAGCGGGGGACGCCTGACACGCGGCACGGAGCCTTGCGGGACAGGGGTTGTCACGGCCAACAGCCGGGTGCCCACGGCATGGAGCGCACGGGGGTAAAAGACCCACCGCCACCTGCCCACGCCGCCCTCCCTCGGGTGCCAGAGACCGGAGGGTGACACCACGACCCGGGCCACCTGGAGTCCAGCGCGAGAGCCGGCGCGCAGGCCCAGGCGGACGGCTCAGGCTCCAGTGAGCGAGGACAGGGACCGGCTCGGCCGCGCGGTCAAGCCCAGAACCCCACACGCGCCCAGAGGCCCACATCTCCAAGGCGAGCGACGGACCGACTGTCTTTTCCGTCTGCCTGTCTGTCGCCGAAACACAACGTGTCAGCACCTACCTGGCAACAAAAAATGTTCATTTCGGGCGAGAAAATAGCCGCGCCTGCTGGCGGGGACCAGCCACAGGTCACCGCGACCTCCCGGGACCGTGGCACGGCCACTGTCCCCAAAACCTGCCCCACGGCGCCCCCCCACCCCCACCCCACGGAGCCCCCCGGGCTATCTGGTCGACCCAGGGTGGGGAGGGGGGAGGGGCGATACGCGGGAGGTGGAGACGGCCACGCCGCCACGCCGCCACGCCGCCACGCCAGTGATCTCCAAGAGGAGACTTTGAAAAATCATCAAAGTTCTCCGGAGGCACCGTGCGGAGGCCGTCCCCCGCGGCCCTCAGGACCGCCCCGTGCCTACCGCCGTCCCCAACCCCGGCACGGGCCAGGGGAGGTGGAGGGCCACGCGGGCAGAGGCAGCCTCACCGGGAATCGCCACCGGGGCCGGCCGGCCGGCCCACCCCCGCGTGGCACCCGGTCCGACCGGGACCCACCTCCGCAGCGGACCTCGGAAAACGGGGAGAAAATCGCGTCCGACGCCCGGGACCCCCACACGTGCCCGCAGCCGGGTCTGTCGCGCCACCCACGGGCTTCCCCTCCAGGCTCGGACCGGTCCCCGTCGCCAGGGCGTGACAACGGGAGACAACCGCGTGACACGGAAGGCCCGAAGATCGCCCGGAGCCACAGGACGGACGGCGGGACACACCCTGTCCCCTTCCCCCGAGGCGGCCCAGGTCGGTCCTCGCGGGCGGAGGAGGAGCCACCGGCGGGTGCTGGTCGACCCACCCAGGCGGCCCGCACGCCCTCCTCCGGGAGCGAGGCGGAGGCGACAACGGCGACAGCGGCGACAGCGACACTCCCTCGCAGCTCTGGAGGTCCAATCTCCGGCGAGCGCATCGCGCGCCGATGCCCCGGCGACAGCCGGACGCCCGCGCCGGGGCCGCCCTCCTCCTGGAACTCGGCCCCGGGAAACCGCCACCAAAGCCTGTTCCTTGCTGTCGCCGCCGAGCCTCCGGAGGGGACACGCTCTATAAAAGCGGCCGCCAGGTGGCACCCGACAACCGGCGCGAACGACAGCGGGACAGATCCGGGCGGCGAGGCCGTCAGGACGCCTCGGATCTCGCCTCTCGGCCCGGGGACGGGCGGAGGGCCCCGGGAGCACTCCTAGGACAGCAACGGATGCACTGTTTTTTCTCGTGTCCTTCCTTTTTCTTTTTAGGATTTAATTTGTATATTTAGAAGAGGAAGGAAGGAGGGAGGGAGGGAGGGAGGGAGGGAGGGAGGGAGGGAGGGAGGCCACGAAGGAGGTCTGAACCAAAGGCGCTGGAGAGGACGGTGTGCCCCCCCCTCCCCCGCACCACCTTCACCTCCACCCTCTCGGCGTCTGGGACCTGACCCCCCCCCCCAAATACTTGTCTATTGGGTTGAATGAGAAGAGGTTGTGGAAGAGGAACTCCATGGGGGGGGGGGGGGGCTCAAAGAACATAAGGATTTTCTCTTTTCTTTTCTTTTCTTTTCTTTTCTTTTCTATAACACAATCTGTTTCTCCAGAATTCTCCTGCTCTACCCTAACCCTAACCCGAACCCTAAATCGTAACTAACGAACACTAACCCTAATTCTAACCCGTAACCTAACCCTAACCCGTACCCGTACCCTAACCCTAACCCTAACCTTAACCCGTACCCTAACCCTAACCCTAAAACTAACCAGTACCCTAACCCTAACCCGTACCCTAACTCTAACCCTAAACCTAACCCGTATCTTAAACTAACCCTAAACCTAAACCTAACCCTAACCTGTACCCTCACCCTAACCCTAACCATAATCGTAACCCGTATCCTAACCGTAACGCTAACCCTAGTCCATACCCTAACCCTAACCCTAACCAGTACGCTAAACCTAACCCTAACCCGTACCGTAACCCGTTCTCTAACCCTAACCGTAACCCGTAACCTAACCCTAACCCTAACCCTCACCAGTACCGTAACACGTACCCTATCCCTAACCCTAAATCGAAACCTAACCCTAACACTAACCCTCACCCGTACCCTAACCCCAACCCTAACCCTAACCCTCACCCGTACCCTAATCCAAACCCTAACCCTAACCAGTACCCTAACCCTAAACCTATCGCTAACCCGTACACCATCCCGTCCCCTAACCCTGACCCTTACCCGGACCCTAACCCTAACCCTACCCCTAACCTGTACCCTAACCCTAACCCTAACCCTAACCCGTACCCTAAACCTAACCCTAAACCTAAGTCATACCCTAACCCTAACCCGTACCCTAACCTATACCCAGCCCTAACCCTAACCTGTAACCTAACCCTAACCCTAACCCTAACCCTAACCCTAACCCTAATGCGTACACTCACCTTAACCCTAACACGTACCCTAACCCTAGCTCGTACCCTAACCCTAAACCTTACTCTAACCCTAACCCGTTCCCCATCCCTAACACTAACCTAAACCCTAACCCCTACACTAACCATAACCCTAAGCCTTAACAGTACCCTTACCCTAACCCTAACCTGTTACCGAACACTAACCCGTACCCTAACCAATACCAAGCCCTAAACCTAACCCGTAACCTAACCCTAACACTAACCCTACCCCTAACCCGTATACTCACCCTAACCGTAACCCGTACCCTAACCCTAACCCTTTTTCTAAACCTTACACGTACCCTAACCCTAACCCTAACCAGTACCATAACCCTAACCCTAACCTTAACCCTAACCCGTACCCTAACACTAACCCTAACCCTAACCCTAACCCGTACACTAAACCTAAACCTAACCCTAAACTTTTTGCTAAGCCGTACCCTAACACTAACCCTAACACTAAACCTAACCCGTACCCTAACCATAACCCTAAACTGTAACCTAATTCTAACCCTAAACCTAACGCTATCCCTAACCTTAACACTAACCCGTACCCTAAACCTAACCCTAACCCTAAGTCTACGCGATCCCTAACCCTAACCAGTACCCTAACCCTAACCCGGACACTAACACTAACCCTAACGCGTAACCTTACCCTAACCCTAACACTAACCCTAACCGTACGCTAACCCTAACGCTAACCTGTATCCTAACCCTAAACCTAACCCTAACACGACCCCTAACCCTAACCCTAACCCTAACGTGTATCCTAAGCCTAACCCTAACCCTAAACCTAACCCTAACCTGTACCCTAAAGCTAACCCTAACCTTAACCAGTACCCTAACCCTAACCCTAACCCGTCCCCTAACCCTAACCCTAACCCTAACGCGTATCCTAAGCCTAACCCTAACCCTAAACCTAACCCTAACCTGTACAATAACCCTAACCCTAACCAGTACCCTAACCCTAACCCTATCAATAATCCTAACCCTAATCCTAACCCTAACCAGTACCCTAACCCTATCCCTAAACCGTACCGTAACCCGTCCCCTAAATCTAAACCTCTCCCGTAACCTAACCCTTACACTAACATTAACCAGTACCGTAACACGTACCCTTACCCTAACCCTAAACCTAACTCGTACCCTAACCTTAACCCTAAACCTCTCCCGTACCCTAACCCTAACACTAACCCTAACCAGTACCCTAAACCTAATCCTAACCCTAACCGGAACACTAACCCGTACCCTAACCCTATCCCTACCAGTACCCTAACCCTAACCCTAACCCTAAACCAAACCAGTACCCTAACCCTAAACCTAACCCTAACCCTTTACCGCACCCTAACCCTAACCCTAACACTCACCCTAACCCGTAACCTAACCCTAACCCTAACCCGTACCCTAACCGTAACCCAAACCATAACCATAACCTGTACCCTAACCCTAACACTAACCCTAACCAGTACCCTAACCCTAACCCTAACACTAACCCTAACCTTTACCCTAACCCTAACCCTAACCATAACCAGTACCCTAACCCTAACCCTAACCCGTAACCTAACCCAAACCCTAACCCTAACCCATATCCTAACCCTCACCCTAACCCTATCCTGTACCCTAAACCCAACCCTAAAGTTAACCCGTACCCTAACCCGTACCCTAACCCGTACCCTAACCCTAAACCTATCCCGTACACTCACACTTACCCTAAGCCCTACCCTAACCCTTACCCGTATGCTAACCCTAACCCTTACACTAACCCTAAACCGTTCCTTAACCCTAACCTTATCCCTAACCTGTACCCTAACCCTAACACTAACCCTAAGCCTACTAGTACCCTTACCCTAACCCTAACCCTAATCATAAACCGTTCCCTAACCCTAACCCTAACCCTAATCCGAACCCTCACACTAAACATATCCCTAACGAGTACCCTAACCCTAACCCTAAACCTAACCCTAACCCGTACCCTAACCCTATCCCTAACCCATTTCCTAAACCGTACCCTAACACTAACCCTAACCCGTTCCCTACCCATACCTTAAACTTAACCCTAACCCATACCCTAACCTGTACCCTAAACATAACCCTAACCATAATCCATTTCCTAACCCGTACGCTAAACCTAACAATAACCCTAAGCCTAACCCTAACCCGTTCCCCAATCCTAACACTACCCTAACCAGTACCCTAACCCTAACTCTAACCATAACCCGTACCATATCCCTAACCGAACCCTAACACTAACTCCTATCCAAAACCTGATCCTAACCCTAAATCTAACCCTAACCTGTATCCTAACCCTAACTCTAATCCTAACCCTAACCCGAACCCTAATCGTAACCCTAAACCTAATCCTAAACTGTACCCTAACCCTAACCCTAACCCTAACTCTTAACCTAACCCTAACCCTAACCCTAACCAGTAACCTAACCCTACCCCGTACAGTACAACGTACCCTAACCCTAACCCTAACACGTAACCTTACCCTAACCCTAACCCTAACCCTAACCTGAAACGTAACCAGTACCCTAACCCTAAACCTAACCCGTAACCTAAACCTAACCCTAACCCTAACCTGTACCCTAACCCTAACTCTAACCCTAACCCGTAACCTAACCGTAACCCGAACCCGAACCCGAACCCTAACCCTAACCCTAAACCTAACCCGTACACTCAGCCTAACCCTAAGCCATACCCTAACCATAACCCGTACCCTAACACTAACCCTTACGCTAAACCTAACCAGGAATCCTAACCCTAACCCGTACCCTAACCCATAACGTAACCCTAACCCTATTCCTAAACCTATACCGTACCCTAATCCTAACCTGTACACTGACCCGTACGCTAACCCATACCCAGCCCTAACCCAAACCCATAACCTAACCCTAACCCTAAACCTAACCGTAACCCATAAACTCACCCTACACCTAACCCGTACCCTAACCCTAATCCGCACACTAACCCTAACCATTACGCAAACCCTTACCCGTATCCTAACCTTAACCCTAACCAGTAACCTAACCCTAACCCTAAACTTAACTTTAACCCGTACCCTAACCCTAACGCTAACCCTAACCCGTACACTAAACTTAAACCTAACCCTAACCCTATTACTAACCAGTACCCTAACCCTAACCCTACTACTAACCCGTACACTCACCCTGAACCTAACCCGTACCCTCACCCTAACCCGTACTCTAACCCTAACCCTAACCCGTATCCTAACCCTAAACCTAACCAGTACCCTCACCCTAACCCGAACCGTAACCCGGACCTTAACCCTAACCCTCACCCTAACCCGTACCTAAACCTAAACCTAAACCCTAATCCGTAGCCTAACCCTAAACCTAACCCTAAACCTAACCCTAACCTGTACCCTAACCCTAACCGTAACCCTAACCCTTACCAGTACCCTAACCCTAAACCTAGCGCTAATCCTAACCAGTACACCAACCCTAACGCTAACCGTAATCCGTAACCTAACCCTAACCCTAACCCTAACCAGTACCCTAAAACTAAGCCTAACCCGTACAGTAACCCGTACCCTAACCCTAACCCTAACCCTAACCAGTAACGTAACCCGTACCCTAACCCTAACCCTCAACCGTAACCTATCCCTAACCCTAACCCTAACCCATACCCTAACCCTAACCCTAACCCTAACCCTAACCCTAACCTTAACCCTAACCCGTACCCTAATCCTAACCCGAACCCAAACCCTAACCCTAACCCGTACTCTTACCCTAAACCTAACCCTATCCCGTACCCTAACCCTAACCCGTACCTTATATCTAACCCTAACCCTAACCCTATGCCTAACCCGTACCCTAACCCTAACTGTAACCCTATCCCTAACCCTAAACAGTACCCTAACCCTAACCCTAACCCATGCCCTAACACTAACTCTAAACCTAACCAGTACCCTAACACTAACCCTAACCCTAAACCTAACCCGTACCCTAAACCTAACACTTACCCTAACCCTATCCCGTGTCCTAACCCTAAACCTAACCCTAAACCTAACCCTTACCTTTACCCTAACCCTAACCCTAACTCTAACCAGTACCCTAACCCGAACACTAATCCTAACCCGTAACCTAACCCTCACCCTAACGCTAACCCGTACCCTAAACCTAACACTCACCCTAACCCATACCCTAACACTGACCCTAACGCTACCCAGTACACTAATCCTAACCCTAACCCGTACTGTAACCCGTACCCTAACCATAACCCTAACCCATGACGTATCCCTATTCCTAACCCTAACCTGTACCCTAAACATAACACGTTCCCTAACCCTAAACCTAACCTGAACCCTAACCCTAACCCTAACACGTACCGTAACCTTATCCCAACCCTAACTAGTACCCTAACCCTACCCAAACCCTAACCCGTAACCTAAACCTAACCCTAACCCTAAACCTAACCCGTACCTTAAACCTAACCCTAACCCATAATCTAAACCTAACCCTAACCCTAACCTGTACCCTAAACCTAACCCTAACCCTAACCCTAACCCGAACACTAAACCTAACCCTAAACCTAACCCTATTGATAACCCGTACCCTAACCCTAACCATAACATTAACCCTATCCCGTACTCTAACCCGTACCCTAACCGTAACCCTAACCCGTATACTAACGCTAAAACTAACCCTAACACTAACGCTAACCTTAACCCTAACCCGTACCCTAAACCTAACCCTAACCCTAACCCCTACCTTAATCCTGACACTAACCCTAACCAGTACCCTAACCCTAACCCTAACCCTAACGCGTACCCTTACCCTAAACCTAATCCTAATCCGCACCCTAACCCTAACCCTAACCCGTACCCTAAGCCATACACTAACCCTAACCCTAACCGGTACCCTAACCTGTACCCTAAACCTAACCCTAAACCTTACCTGTACACTAACCCTATCCCTAAACGAAACCAGTACCCTAAACCTATCCCTACACTAATCCTAAACCGTACCCTAAACCTAACCCTAACTCTTACCCTAACGCTGACCCGTAACCTAACCCTAACACTAACCCGTACCCTAAACCTTACCCTAACACTAACCCATAGCCTAACCCTAACCCTAAACCTAACCAGGACCCTAACCCCAACCTTAACACTAACCCGTACCCTAATCCTAACCCTAAACCGTAACATAACCCTAAACCTAACCCTAACCCGTACCCTAACCATAACCCGTACCCTAACCCGTACCCTAAAACGTACCTAGCCCTAACCCTAACCCGTAACCTAACCCTAACGCTAACCCTCCTGCAAACCCGTACACTCACCCTAACCCTAACCCGTACTCAACTCTAACCCGTACCCTAACCCGTACCCTAACCCTTACTCTAACCCTAACACGTACCCTACCACTAACCCTAACCAGTACCCTAACCCTAACCCTAAACTAAACCCTAACCCGTACCCAACCCTAAGCCTAATCCTAACCCATTCCCTAACCCTAACACTAACCCGTACACTGAACCTAACTCTAACCCTTACCCTATTGCTAATCCGTACCCTAACCCTAACCCTAACACTAACCCTAACCCATACCCTAACCCGTTCCCTATCCGTAACCCTTATTCGTACCCTAACACTAACCCTAACCCTAAACCTAACCTTAACCCTAACCCCTACCCTAAACCTAACCCTAAACCTAACCAGTACCCTAACCCTAACCCTAAACCTCACCCGCACCCTAACCCTAACCCTAACGTGTACCCTTACCCTAACCCTAACCCAAACCAGTACCCTAACCCTAAACCTAACTCTAACCCTAAACCGTAACCTAACCCTAACCCTAACACTAACCATAACCTGTACCCTAACCCTAACACTAAACCTAACCAGTACCCTAATCCTAACCCTAACCCTAAACCTAACCCGTATCCTAACCCGTACCCTAACCCTAAACCTAAACATAACTAGTACCCAAACCCTAACCATAAATCTAACCCGTACCCTAACCCTAACCCTAACCCTAACCCGTACCCTAACCGTAACCCTAACCCTAACCCGTACCCTAACCCTAACCCTAACCCTAACCCTCACATTAACTCGTACCCTAACCCTAACCCTAATCCTCACCCGTAACCTAACCCTAACCCTAACCCTAAACAGTACCCTAACTCTAAACCTGACTGTAAACTGTACCCTAACCCATACCCTATTCCTAACCCTAACCCGTACCCTAACCCTAACCCTAACCCTAACCCTAAACCTATCCCGTACCCTCACCCTAACCCTAAACCGTACCCTAACCCTAACCCATACCATAAACCTAACCCGTACCCTAACCCTAACCCTAACCCTAACCATAACCTGTACCCTAACCCTAACACTAACCCTAACCCGTACCCTAACCCTAACCTTAACCCTAAAACTAAACCGTACCCTAACCCTAACCCTAACCCTAAACCTAATCCGTATCCTAACACTAACCCTAACCAGTACCCTAACCCTAACCCTAAACCGTACCCTAACCCTAACCCGTACCATAACCCTAACCGTACCGTAACCCTAACCCTAAACCTAACCCTAACCCATACCCTAACTGTAATCAGTACCCTAAACCTAACCCGTGTCCTAACTCTAAACCTAAACCAAACCCTAAACAGTACCCTCATCCTAACCCTCACACTAACCCTAACCCATACACTAACCTTAACCCTAACTCTAACCCCAAACCGTACCCTAACCCTAACCCTAAACCGTACGCTAACCCGTACCCTACACTAAACTGTAACTTAACCCTAACCCTAACCCTAACCCTAATCCGTACCCCAACCCCTACCCTAACCCGTACCCTAAACCTAACCCTAACCCTGACCTGTACCCTAACCCGTATTCTAACCCTAACCCTTAATCTAACCTTAACTCTAAACCTAACCGTAACGCGTACCCTAACCCTAACCCTAATCCGTACACTAACCCGTAACCTAACCCGTACCGTAACCCGTACCCTAACCCTAACCCGTACACTAACCGGTACCCTAAACCTTACCCTTACCCGTACCCTAACCTTAACCCTAACCCTAAGCCATACCCTAACCCTAACCGTAACCCGTACCCTAACCCTTACCCTAACGCTACCCCTGACACTTAACGGTACCCTCACCCTAACCCTAAACCTAACACTAACCCTAACCCGTACCCTAACACTAAACCTAACACTAACCAAAAACCTTAACCCGTAACCCATCCCTAAACCCTACCCTAACCCTAACCCTAACACTAACCCTAACCGTACGCCGTACCCTAAGACGTTCCCTAACCCGTACCCTAACCCTAACCCCAACCCTAACTCTTTCCCTAACACTAACCCTAACTCTAACCCGTACGCTAACCAGTACACTAACCCGTACCATAAACCTAACCCTAAACCTAACACGTACCCTAACCCTAACCCTTACCCTAAACCTAACCTTTACCCGTACCCTAACCATAAACCTCTCCTAACCCTAACACTAAACCTAACCCTACCCCTAACCCCTACCCTATCCCTCACCAAACCAGTACCCTAACCCTAACCCTAACCTCACCCTTACCCGAAGCCGTACCCTAACACTAACCCTAACCCTAACCTGTACCATAACCCTAACCCTAACCCTAACCAGTACCCTAACCCTAATCCTAAGCCTATCCCGTACCCTAACCCTAACCCTAACGCGTACCCAAACCCTAACCCTAACCCTAACCAGTACCCTAAACCTAACCGTAACCCTAACCCTAACTCTAATCCGTACCCTACCCTAACCCTAACCCGTAACCTAACCCTAACCCTAACACTCACCCGTACCCTAAACCTAACCTTAACCCGTAACCTAACCCTAAACCTCACCCTAACCCATACACTAAACCTACCATAACACTAACCCTAACCCTAACCCCTACAATAACCCGTACCGTAACCCGTACCCTAACCCTAACACTAACCCGTAACCTAACCCTAACCCGTACCCTAAACCTTTCCCGTACCCTATCCATATCCCCTACCCTAACCCTAACCCTAACCCGAAACCTAACCCTAACCCATAACCTAACCCGTACCCTAACCCTCACCCATTCCCTAACCTTAACCCTAACCCCAACCAGTACCCTCAACCTAACCCTAATCATAACCCGTTCCCTAACCCTAACCCGCACCCTAACCCATACCCTAAACCTACCCTAACACTAACCCTAACCCTAACCCCTACCATAACCCGTTCCCTAATCCGTACCCTAACCCTAACACTAACCCGTAACCTAACCCTAACCCATACCCTAACCTTACCCATACCCTAACCCTATCCCCAACCCTAACCCTAACCCTAACCCAAAACCTAACCCTATCCCTAACCCTAACCCGTACCCTAACCCTCACCCATTCCCTAACCTTAACCCTAACCCCAACCAGGACCCTCAACCTAACCCTAATCATAACCCGTACCCTAACCCTTATTCTAACCCTAGACCTTACCCTAACCCTAACCCTAACCAGTACCCTAACCCTAACCCTAACCTTAACCCTAACCCGTACCCTACACCTTACCCGTACCCTAACCCTAACCCTAACCCGTACACTAAACCTAACCCTAACCCTAACCCTATGCCTAACCCGTACAATAACCCTAACTCTATCCCGAACCCGAACCCTAACCCGCACACTACCCCTAACTGTTACTCTAACCCGAACCCGAACCCTAACCCGTACCCTAGCCCTAACCCTAACCCTAAACCTAACCCTAACCTGTATCCTAACCTTAACACTAAACCTACCCAGTACCCTAACCCTATCCCTAACTCTTAACCTAACTCTAAACCTAACCCGTGCCCTAACCTTAACCCTAACCCGTACCCTAACCCTAATGCTAAGCCGTTCCCTAACCCTAACCCGCACACTAACCCTAACCGTTACTCTAACCCTAACCCGTACCCTAGCCCTAACCCTAACGAGTACCCTAACCCAACGATAACCTTAACCCTAACCCGTAACCTAACCCTAACCCTAACCCTCACCCTTACCCGGACTCTTACCCTAACCCTAAACCTAACCTGTACCCTAACCCTAACCCTAACCCGTACATTAAACCTAAACCTAACCCTAACCCTATTGCTAACGTGTGAGGTAACCCTAACCCTAACACTGCCCTAACCCGACCCTAACCCGTACCCTAACTGTAACCCTAATCCGTACCCTAACGCTAAACCTTACCTTAACCTCAACCCTCACCTTAACCCTAAACCGTACCCTAAACCTCACCCTAACGCTATCCCTAACCCCTACCCTAACCCTAACCCTAACCCTAACCAGTACCCTAACCCTAACCCTAACCAAACCCGTACCCTAAGCCTAACTCTAACGCGTACCCTTTCCCTAAACCTAACCCTTATCCATACCCTAACCCTAACCCTAAACCGTACTCTAAGCGATACACTAACCCTAACCCTAACCCGTACCCTAACCTGTACCCTAAACCAAAACCTAAACCTAACCCGTACGTTAACCCTAACACTAAACCAAACCAGTATCTAATCCTAACACCTAACCCTAACCCTAACCCGCACCCTAACCCTTACCCTAAACCTACCGTCACACTAACCCTAAACCTAACCCCTACCATAACCCGTACCCTAACCCATACCCTAACCCTAACACTAACCCGTAACCTAACCCTAACCCATACCCTAAACCTTACCCATACCCTAACCCTATCCCCAACCCTAACCCTAAACCTAACCTGAAACCTAACCCTAACCCTAACCCTCACCCGTACCCTAACCCTCACCCATTCCCTAACCTTAACGCTAACCCCAACCAGTACCCTCAACCTAACCCTAATCCTAACCCGTACCCTAACCCGAACACTCACCCTAACCCTAACCCTAACCAAACCCGTACCCTAACCCTAACCCTAACCCTAACACGTACCCTTTCCCTAAACCTAACCCTAATCCGTACACTCACCCTAACCCTAAACCGTACTCTAAGCCATACACTAACCCTAACCCTAACACATACCCTAACCCGTACCCTAAACCAAAACCTAAACCTAACCCGTACGTTAACCCTAACACTAAACCAAACCAGTAGCTAATCCTAACCCTAACCCTACCCTAACCCTACCCCGTACCCTAACCCTAACCCTAACCCTAAACCTAACCCTAACCTGTATCCTAACCTTAACACTAAACCTACCCAGTACCCTAACCCTATCCCTAACTCTTAACCTAACTCTAAACCTAACCCGTGCCCTAACCTTAACCCTAACCCGTACCCTAACCCTAATGCTAAGCCGTTCCCTAACCCTAACCCGCACACTAACCCTAACCGTTACTCTAACCCTATCCTGTACCCTAGCCCTAACCCGAACGAGTACCCTAACCCAACGATAACCTTAACCCTAACCCGTAACCTAACCCTAACCCTAACCCTCAACCTTACCCGGACTCTTACCCTAACCCTAAACCTAACCTGTACCCTAACCCTAACCCTAACCCGTACATTAAACCTAAACCTAACCCTAACCCTATTGCTAACCTGTGAGGTAACCCTAACCCTAACACTAACCCTAACCCGACCTTAACCCGTACCCTAACTGTAACCCTAATCCGTACCCTAACGCTAAACCTAACCCTAACCTTAACCCTAACCTTAACCCTAACCCGTACCCTTAACTTCACCCTAACCGTATCCCTAACCCCTACCCTAACCCTAACCCTAAATCTAACCAGTGCCCTAACCCTAACCCTAACCAAACCCGTACCCTAACCCTAACCCTAACCCTAACCCTAACGCATAACCTTTCTCTAAACCTCACCCTAATCCGTACACTCACCCTAACCCTAAACCGTACTCTAAGCCATACAAACCCTAACCCTAACTCATACCCTAACCCGTACCCTAAACCAAAACCTAAACCTAACCCGTACGTTAACCCTAACACTAAACCAAACCAGTAGCTAATCCTAACCCTAACCCTACCCTAACCCTAATCCGTACCCTAACCCTAACCCTAACCCTACCCTAACCCTAACCCGTACCCTAACCCTAACCCTAACCCTAAACCTAATCCTAACCTGTATCCTAACCTTAACACTAAACCTACCCAGTACCCTAACCCTATCCCTAACTCTTAACCTAACTCTAAACCTAACCCGTGCCCTAACCCTTACCCTAACCCGTACCCTAACCCTAATCCTAAGCCTTTCCCTAACCCTAACCCTAACCCATAATCTAAACCCTTACCGTAATGCTAACCCTAACCCTTACCCGTAACCGAAACCTAACTCTAACCCTAACCCGTACCCGTACCCTAATCCTAACCCTAACCCTAACCTTAATCCTA
This sequence comes from Vulpes vulpes, assembly GCF_048418805.1. Classification (NCBI taxonomy): domain Eukaryota; kingdom Metazoa; phylum Chordata; class Mammalia; order Carnivora; family Canidae; genus Vulpes; species Vulpes vulpes. The sequence goes on from NC_132792.1 coordinate 160,347,722, forward strand.
ACCCTAACCCATACCCTATCCCTAAACCATACCCTAAATCTAACCCTAAACAGTACCCTCAGGCGTACACTAACCCTAACCCTAACCCGGACCCTAACCCGTCCCCTAACCCTAACCCGAAACCTAAACCTAACCCTAACCTGTACCCTAACCCAAGCCCTAAACCTAACCTGAACGCTAACCCTAAACTTATCCCGTACCTAACCCTAACCCTTAACCAAACCAGTACCATAACCCTAAACCTAACCCTAACCCTAAACCGTACCCTAACCCTAACCCTAACCCTAACCCTATCCCGTAACCTAACCCTAAACCTAACCCGTACCTTAACCCTAACCCTAAAACTAATCCTAACCCGAACCGTAACGCTAACACTAACCCTAACCAGTACCCTAACCCTAACCCTAACCCGTATCCAAACCGTAACCCTAACCCTAACCCTAATCCTAACCAGTACCCTAACCCTAAACCTAACCCGTACCCTAACCCAAACCCTACCCCTAACCTGTACCCTAAACCTAACCCTAACCCTAACCGAACAGTAACACGTAACCTAACCTTAACCCTAAACCGTAACCTAACCCTAACCCTAACCCTAACCCGAGACTGTACCCTAACCCACCCTAAAACTAAACCTAACCCGTACACTTACTCTAACCATAACCCTAACCCGTACCCTAACCCTAAACCTACACCTAACCGTAACCCTAAACCTAACCCGTACCCTCACCCTAACCCTAAGCCATACCCTAACCCTAACCCATACCCTAACCCTAAACCTAACCCTAACCCTAACCCGAACCCTACCCCTAACCCGTACCCTAACCCTAACCCATACCCTAACACGTACCCTTAACCGTACCAAGCCCTAACCCTAACCCGTAACCTAACCCTAACCCTACCACTAACCTGTACCCTAAAACTAACCGTAACCCTAATCCTATCACGTAACCTAACCCTAACCCTAACCCGTACCCTAACCCTAACACTAACCCTAACCAGTACCCTAACCCTAACCCTATCCCGTATCCAAACCCGAACCCTAACCCTAAACCTAACCCTAACTTGTACCCTAACCCTAACACTAAGCCTAACCCTAACCAGAACCCTAACCCTAACCATAACCGTAATCCTAACCAGTACCCTAATCCTAACCCTAACCGTAACCCGTACCCTAACCCTAACCCTAACCAGTACCCTAATCCTAACCCTAACCCGTACAGTAACACGTAACCTAACCCTAACCCTAAACCATAACCTAAACCTAACCTGAACCCTAACCCTAGACTGTACCGTAACCCGTACCCTAACCCTTAACCTAACCCGTAACCTTACCTTAACCCTAACCCTAACCTTAACCGTAACCCGTACCCTAAAACTAACCCTAACCCTAACCCTAACCCCTACCCACAACCTAACCCTAAACCTCACCAGTATCCTAACCATAACCCTAAACTTAACCCGTACCCTAACCCTAACCGACAACCGTACCCTAACCCTAACCCTAACCCATACCCTAAGCCTACACTAACCCTAACCCTAACCCTAACCCTAACCCTTAATCTCACCCTAACCCGTACCCTAAACCTAACCCTAAACAGTACCCTAACACTAAACCTACCCTTAACCCTAACCCGTACCGTAAACCTATCCCTAACCCTAACCCGTACTCTTACCTTAAACCTAACCCTAACACGTACCCTAATACCTACACTAAACCGTACCCTAACCCTAAACCTAACCTGTACCCTAACCCGTACCATAACCCGTAACCTTAACCTAAACCTAACTCTAAACCTAACCGTAAACCGTACCCTAAATCTAACCCTAAACCTAAGCCTAACCCTAACCAGAACCCTAACCCTAAACCTAACCCTAATCCTATCCCATACCCTAACCCTAATCCTAACCCATAACCTAACCCTAACCCGTACCCTAACCCATTCCCTAACCCGTACCCAGCCTTAACCCAAACTGTACCCTAAACCAAACCCTAACCCTAGTCCTAACCAGTACCCTAACCCTAACCATAACCCTAACCCGTACCCTAATCCTCACCCTAACCCTAACCCGTACCCTAACCCTAACCCTAACCCATACCCTAACATTAACCCTAACCCTACCCAGTTCCCTAACCCTAACCATAACCCGTACCGTAAACTGTACCCTAACCCTAACCCATACCCTATCCTGATCCCTAACACTAACATGTACCCTAAACTTAACCCAAACCCGAACCCTACACATAACCCTAACCCTAACCCTAACCAGTTCCCAAACCATAACCTAACCCTAAACATAACCCGTCCCCTAAACCTAACCCTAACCTGTACCCTTACCCTAACCCTAACCCTAACCCGTACCCAACCCAAACCTAACCCGTACCCAAAGCCGTACACTAACCCTAACCCTAACCCTAACCCTAAACCTAACCTTAACCCTAACCAGACCCTAAACCTAACACTAACCCTAACCCTAAACCCTACTCTAACCCTAACCCTAAACCTAACCAGTACCCTAACCCTAACCCTAACCCTAACCTGTACCCTAACCCTAAACCATACCCTAACCCTAAAGCTAACCCTAATCCTAAACCTAACCCTAACCCGTAACCTAACCCTAACCATAACCCGTACCCTAACCATAACCCTAACCCTAACCCTTACCCTAACCCGTACCCTAACCCTAAACGTAACCCTACCTAGTACCCTAACCCTAACCGTTACTCTAACCCGTAAAGTAACCCTAACCCTAAACCTAACCCTAACCTGTATCCTAACCCTAACCTTAACCCTAAACCTAAAACTAACCTGTACCCTAACACTAACCCTAACCCTAACGAGTACCCTAACCCTAACCCTAAACCTAACCCGTACCCTACAACTGACCCTAACCCTAACCAGTACCCTAACCCTAATCCATACCGGACCGTAACCTGTACCCTAACCCTAACCCTAACCCGTAACCTCAATCTAACCCTAACCCTAACCTGTACCATAACCCGTACCCTAAACCTAACTCTAACCCGTAACCTAACCCTAAACCTAACCCTAATCCATACCCTAACCCGAACCCTAACCAGTACCCTACCCCTAACCCATTCCCTATTCCCTACCCTAACCCTAACCCGTAACCTAACCATAACCCTTATTCTAACCCTAACCCGTACACTAACGGAAACCCTAACCAGTACCCTATCCCTAACCTTAACCCTAACCCGTTCCCTAAACCTAACCCTAACCCTAACCCGTAACATTACCCTAACCCTAACCCTAACCTGTACCCTAACACTACTCATATCCCGTACACTAACCTAACGCTAACCCTAACCCTATCGCTATCCCGTACCATAACTCTAAACCTAACACTAAACGTAACTCGTACCCTAACGCGTACCCTAAGAGTAACCATTACACGTACCCTAACCCTAGCCATAACCATAACCCTAAACCTTACTTAACCATAACCCGTACCCTAAAACTAACCCTAACCCTAAACCCTACTCTAACCCTAAACCTAACCCTAACCAGTACCCTAACCCTAACCCTATCCCGTACCCTAACCCTAACCCTGTCCCGTACTCTTACCCTAACTTTAACCCTAACCCGTACCCTACCCTAACCCTAACCCATACCGTAAGCCGTACACTAAACCTAACCCTAAACCATACCCTAACCAGTACCCTAAACCTAACCCTAATCCTAACCCTAAACCTAACACGAACACTAACCCTAACCCTCACCCAAACCAGTTCCCTAACCCTAACCCTAACCCTAACCCTAACCCGTAACCCAACCCTAACCCTTACCATAATCCTAACCCGTACACTAACCCGTACCCTAACCCTAACCAGTACCCTAACCGTAAACCGTACCCTAACCCGTACCCTAACCCTAACCAGTACCCTAGACCTAAACCAAACCCTAACCCGTACCCTAACCCTAACCCTAACCCTAAACCGTACTCTAACCCATACCCTAACCATAACCCTAACCCATATACTAACGCTAACCCTAACCCTAACACTAACCCTTACCTTAACCCTAACCCGTACCCTAACCTTACCGTAACCCTAACCCAACCCCTACCCTAACCCTAACCAGTACCCTAACCCTAAACCTAAACCTAACCCGTAACCTAAACCTAACCCTACTGCGTACCTGAACCCTAACGCAAAACCAAACCAGTACCCTAACCCGAACCCTAAACCTAACCCGTACTCTAACACTAACCCTACCCTAACCAGTACCCTAACCCTAACACTAACTCGTAAACTATCCCTAACCCTACCTGTACACTATACCTAAACCTATTCCTAACGCTATTGCTAACCTGTACCATAACCCTAACCCTAACACTACCCCTAACCCATACCCTAAACCTAACTCTAACCCTAATCCTAACTCGTACCTTAACCCTAAAACCATTCCTAACCCTAAACTGTTACCTAACGCTAACCCTCACCCTAACCCTAACTAGTACCAGCGCCCTCATCCTAGCCCTAATCCTCACCCATACCCTAAATTTAACCCTAAACCTAATCCGTACCTAAGCCTAACCCAAACCCTATCCAGTACCCTAAACCTAATTCTAACCCGTACCGTAACCCGTAACCTAACCCTAACCCTAACACGTAACCTAACCCTAAACCTAACCCTCACCAGTACTGTAACCCGTACCCTAACCCTAACCCTCACCCGAACCCTAACCCTAACCCTAACCCGAACCCGTAACCTAACCCTAAACCTAACGAATACCCTTACCCTAACCCTTAACAAAACCAGTACCCTAACCCTAACCTGTACCCTAACCCTAAACCTAACCAGTACCCTAACCCTAACCCTAATCCTAACCCTAACTTGTACCTTAACGCTAACCCTAACCCTAATCCTAACCCTAACTTGTACCCTAACGCTAACCCTAACCCTAACCCTAACTAGTACCATAACCCTCAACCTAATCCTAATCTGATCCCGTACCCTAACCTTAACCCTAACCCTAATCCGCACCTAACCCTAACCCAAACCCTAACCAGTACCCTAAACTAAACCTAACCCGTACCGTAACCCGTACCCTAACCCTAAGCCTAACCCGTAACCTAACCCTAACCCTAACCCTTACCAGTACCGTAACCTGTCCCCTAACCCTAACCCTCATCCTCACCCGTACCCTCACCCTAACCCTAACCTGTACCCTAACTCGTACCCTAAACCTAACCCGTACCCTAACCCTAAACCGTAACCTAACCCGGTCCCTAACACTAACCCTAACTCTCACCCTCACCCGTCACCTAACCCTAACCCTAACCTTAACCCGAACCCTAACCCTAACACTAAACCTAACACGTACCATAACCCTAACCCGAACCCTAACCCATACCCTAACGCATACCCAGCCCTAACCCTAACCCGTAACCTAACCCTAACCCTAACCCTACCCCTAATGCGTACACTCACCCTAACACTAACCTGTACCCTAAACCTAACCCGTACCCTAAAGCTAACCCTTATCCTAACCCTAACCTGTACCCTAAACCTAACCCTAACCAGTACCCAAACCCTAACCCTAACCTTAACCCTAACCCGTACACTAATCCTAACCCTAAACGTAGCCCTAACCCTAAACCTAACACTTACCCTTAACTTAACCATAACCCTTACCAGTACCCTAACCCTAACCCGTACCATGAACCTACCCCTAACCCTAACCCTAAACCGTATCCTAACCCTTACCCTAACCATAACCCTAACCAGTACCCGAAACCTAACCCTAACCTTATTCAAAACCCGTACTCCACCCTAACCCTTACTAGTACCCTAACCCTAACCCGTACCCTAACGCTAACCCTAACCCGAATCCTAACCCTAAACCTAACCCTAAACCTAACCGTAACCCTAACCCTAACCCTAACCCTAACCCCCTAACCCTAACCCTAACCCTAACCCCTAACCCTCAAGCTAACCCTAACCCTAACCCCTAACCCTAACCCTAAACCTAAACCTAACCCCTAACCCTAACCCTAACCCTAACCCTTACCCTAACCTGTACCCTAATCCGTACCCAGCCCTAACCCTCACCCGTAAACTAACCCTAACCCTAACCACACCGCTAACCCGTATACTCACCCTAACCCTAACCCGTACCCTAACCCGTACCCTAACCCGTACCCTTACCCTAACCCTAACCCTAACTTGTACACTAACCCGAACCCTACCCGTACACTAAACCTAAACCTATTCCTAAACCTATTGCTAACCAGTACCATAATCCTAACCCTAACACTAACCCTAAACCTTACCCTAACCCTAAATCTAACCCTAATCCTAACTCGTACCCTAACCCTAAAACCATTCCTAACCCTTGCCTGTACCCTAAGGCTAACCCTAACCCTAACCCTAACTAGTACCATAACCCTCATCCTAACCCTAATCCTAACCCGTACCCTAGCCTTAACCCTAACCCTAATCCGTACCTAACCCTAACCCAAACCCTAACCAGTACCCTAACCCTAATCCTAACCCTAACTTGTACCCTAATGCTAACCCTAACCCTAACCCTAACTAGTACCATAACCCTCATCCTATCCCTACTCCTAACCCGTACCCTAACCTTAACCCTAACCCTTTTCCGCACCTAACCCTAACCCAAAACCTTACCAGTACCCTAAACCTAACCCTAACCCGTACCGTAACCCATACCCTAACCCTAACCCGTAACCTAACCCTATCCCTAACCCTAACCAGTACCGTACCTGTACCCTAACCCTAACCCTCAGCCTCACCCATACACTAACCCTAACCCTAACCCTAACCCTAACCCTAACTCGTACCCTAAACCTAACCCGTACCCTAACCCTAAACCGTACCCTAACCTGTATCATAACACTAACCCTAATTCTCACCCTCACCCGTCCCCTAACCCTAACCCTAACCTTAACCCATACCCTAACCCTAACACTAAACCTAACACGTACCATAACCCTAACCCGAACCCTAACCCATACCCTAACGCATCCCCAGCCCTAACCCTAACCGTAACCTAACCCTAACCCTAACCCTATCCCTACCCCCAACGCGTACACTCACCCTAACCCTAACCCGTACCCTAACCCTAACCCGTACCCTAAAGCTAACCCTTACTCTAACCCTAACCCGTACCCTAACCCTAACCCTAACCTTAACCCTAACCCGTACACTAATCCTAACCCTAAACCTAACCCTAACCCTAACCCTAACCCTAACTCTAACCCTAACCCTAACCCCTAACCCTAACTCTAAACCTAACCCTAACCCCTAACCCTAACCCTAACCCTAACCCTAAGCAGTCCCGTAGCCCGTACCCTAAACCTAACCCTAAACCGTAACCTAACCCTAACCCTAACCCTAAGCAGTCCCGTAGCCCGTACCCTAAACCTAACCCTAAACCATAACCTAACCCTAATACGTACGCTAACTCTAACCCTAAACCTAACCTTCACCCGTACCCTAACCCTAACCCTAACCAGTACCCTAACCCTAAACTTAACCCTAACCCATACCATAACCCGTACCCTAACTCGTACCCTAACACTAAGCCTAACCCTACTGCTAACCCGTACCCTCATCCTTACCGTAAGCCGTACCCTAACCATAACCCGTAGTCTAACCATAAGCCTTACACTAACCCTAACCCGTACCCTAACCCTAACACTAATCAGTACCTACCCTAACACTAACACTAACCCTAACCCTATCCCGTACCCTTACCCTAACCCTAAACCTACCCTAACCCTAAAACTAACCCTAACCCTTACCCGATCACTAACCCTAACCCTAACCCCATTGCTAACCCGTACCCTAACCCTAACCCATACCCTAACCCGTACCCTAACCGTAAACCTAACCCGTACCCTAACGCTAACCCTAACCCTAACCCTAACCTTAACCCTAACCCGTACCCTAACCTTACTCTAACCCTAACCCTAACCCTACTGCTAACCCGTATCCTCACCCTTACCCTTACCTGTGTCCTAACCCTGACCCGTCCCCTAACACTAACCCTTACACTAACCCTAACCCGTACCCTGCAAACCCTAACCCTAAGCAGTACCCTAACCGTAACACTAAACCTAACCCTAACCCTAACCCTAACCCTAACCCATATCCTAAACCTAACCCTAATGCGTACCCTTACCCTAACACAAAACCAAACCAGTACCCTAACCCTAACCCTAACTCGTAAACTAACCCTAACCCTAACCCTCACCCTAACGCCTACCCTTACCCTAACCCTAACCCCAACCCGTACCCTAACCCTAAACCTAACCCTTACCCGTACACTAACCCTAACCACGACCCTAACCCTAACCCTAAGCCTAACCCATACCCAAACCGTAACCCGTACCCTAAATCGTACCCTAACCTGTACCCAGCCTAACCCTGACCCGTAACCTAACCCTAACCCTAACCCTAACCCTAAACCATACACTTAACCTAACCCTAACCCGTACCCTAACTCTAAACTGTACCCTAACCCTAACCCTGATTCTAACCCTAACCCGTACCCTCACCCTAACCCTAATCAGTACCCTAACCCTAAACCTAAACTTACCCTAACCCGTACCCTAACCCTAACCCTAACCCTAACCCATACCCTGACCCTAACACTAACCCGTACACTAAACCTAACCCTAACCCTAACCCTATTGCTAACCCGTACCCTAACCCTAACCCTAACACTAACCCTAACAGGTACCCTAACCCTAACCTGTACACTCACCCAAACCTTAACCCGTACCCTAACCCTAATCCGTAACCTAACCCTAACCCTAAATCTAACCCTAACCCAGACCCTAACCCGATCCCTAACCGGTACCCTATACCTAACCTTAACATTAACCCTACCCCGAACCCTAACCGTAACCCTAACCTTAATCCTTACCCTTACCCTTACCCTAACCCTAACCCTAACTCTAACCCGTACCCTAACCCTAACCCTAACCCGTACCCTAAACCTAACCCTAACCCTAAACATAACCCGTACCGTAACCCGTAACCGAACAGTAACCCTAACCCCTACCCTAACCCTAAACCGAAACCTAACCCTAAACCTCACCTTAACCCTAACCCATAACCGAAACCTAACCCTAACACTAAACCTAACCCCTACACTAAACCTAAACCTAACCCTAACTCTAAACAGTACTCTAAACCTAACCCTAAACCATACCCTAACCCTAACACTAACCAGTACACTAACCATAAACCTAACCCTAACCCGTACTCTATACCTAACCCTAACACGTACCTAACCCTAACCCTAAACCTAACCGTAACTCGTACTCTAACACTAACCCTAACGAACCTGTACCCCAACCCTAACTCTAACCTTAAACCTAACCTGTTACGTAACCCTAACCCTAACCGTAACCCTAACCCGTACCCTAACCCTAACCCTAACACGTACCTAACCCTACCCTAAACTGTACCCTAACCCTAACCCTAAACCTAACCCTAACCAGTACCATAACTCTAACCCTAACCCTAAACCGTACCCTAACCCTAACCCTAACCCTAACGCGTACCCTAACGCTAACCCTAACCCTAACGCGTACCCTAAACCTAACCCTACCCCTAACTCGTATCCTATCCCTAACCCTAAACCTACCCTAACCCTAACCTGTACCCTAACCCTAAACCTAACCCTAAACAGTACCCTAACCCGAACCCGAACCCTCACCCGTACCCGAACCCTAACCCTAACCCTAACCTGTATCCTAACCCTAACCCTAACCCTAAACCTAACCTTAACCTGTACCCTAACCCTAACCTTAACCCTAACCATAACCAGTACCCTCACCCTAACCCTAAACCTAATCCTAACCCGTACCCGAACCCTAAACCTAACCCTAACCGTACGCTAACACTAACCCTAAACCTAACCAGTCCCCTAAACCTAAACATAACCTGTACCGTAACCCGTACCCTAAACCTAACCCTAACCCGTAGCCTTTCCCTAACCCTAACCCTAACCCTAACCAGTACCATAACCCATAGTCTAACTCTAACCCTACACCGTAACCTAACCCTAACCCTAACCCTAACCCTAACCCTAACCCTAATAGTACCCTAACCCTATACCTAACCCTCACTCGTACCATAACCCTAAACCTAACCCTAACCAGTTCCCTAACCCTAACCCTAATACGTACCCTAACCCGTACCCTACCCTAACCCTAACCCTAAACCGTACCCTAACCCTCACCCTAACCCTAACCCGTACCCTAACCCTAACCAGTACCCTAATCCTAACCTGTACTCTAAACCTCACCCTCACACTAACCGTACCCTAAACCTAACCCTAACCCTAAACCTAACCCTAACATTTTCCCTAGCCCTAACCCTAACCCTAACCCCAACCCTAACCAGTACCCTAATCCTACCTCTAACCCTACCCCTAACCCTACCTCTAACCCGAACCCTACCATAACCCTAATCCTAACCTTAAAGCTAACACTAACCCATACCCTAAATCTAAACCTAAACCTAACACTAACCCTAACCCTAAAATTTACCGTAACGCTAACCCTAAAACTTACCCGTATCCTAACCCTAACGCTAACCCGTACCCTAACCCGTACTCTAACCCTAAACTTAACCCTATCCCGAACTCTAACCCTAACCCGTACCCTAACCCTAACCCTAACCCGTAATCGAAACCTACCCCTAACCCTAACCCGTACCCTAAACCTAACCCGAACCCTAACCCTAACCGCTACCCTAACCTTAACCCTAACCCTAACAAGTATCCTCACCCTAACCCTAACCCTAGCACGTACCCTAACCCTATCTCTAACCCGTAACCTTAACCTAACCCTAACCCTAACCCGTACCCTCGCCCCAATCCTAACCCAAACACTAAGCCGTCCCATAACCCTAACCCAAATTCTAACCTGTATCCTCATCCTAACCCGACCCCCGCCCTAATCCTAACCCGTACCCTAACCCTAACCCTAACCCTAAACTGTATCCTAACCCTAACACTAACCCTAACCAGTACCCTAACCCTAACCCTACTCTAAACCTATCTGTTCCCTATCTCTAACCCTTCTGGTACCCTAATCATAACCCTAACCTTAAGCCGTACCCTAACCCTAATCCTAAACCATAACCTAACCCTTACCGTAATGCTAACCCTAACCCTTACCCGTACCCTAACCCTAACTCTAACCCTACCCGTACCCGTACCCTAATCCTAAATCTAACCCTAACCCTAACCCGTACGTTATCCATAAACCGTACCCTAACCCTAAGCCTAACCCTAAGCCATACCCTAACCCTAACCCTAACCCTAACCCGTACCCTAACCCTAACCCTAACCCTAACACTTTCCCTTACCCTAACCGTAAACCCTAACCCCTACCATAACCAATACCCTAACCCATACCCTAACCCGTGCCATAACCCTAAACCTAAACCTAACTCGTACCCTAATCCTAACCTTAAACCTCACCCTAACCCTTACCCGTAACCTCACCCTAACCCTAACCTGTATCCTAACCCTAACACTAATCCTAACCAGTACCCTATCACTAACCCTAACTCTAACCCTAACCCTAACCCTAACCCTAACCGGTACCCTAAACCTAAACCGAAGCCTAACCCGTACCCTAACCCTAACCCTAACCTGTAACCTAAACCTAAACCTGACACTAACCCGTACCCCAACCCTAACCCTAACCCTAAACCTGACCCATACCCTAACACTAACCCTGACACTAAGCAGTACCCTAAACCTAACCCTAACCCTATCCCTAACCAATACACTATCACTATCCCTTACCCTAACCTGTACCGTAAACCTTACCCGTACCATAACCCTAAACCTATCCCTAAGACGTACCCTAACCCTACCCCTAAACCTAAGCAGAACCCTAACCCTAACCTAACCATAACACTAAACCGTACCCTAATCCTAAACCAAAACCTAACCCTAACCCGTAACAATACCCTAACCCGAAAACTAAACCTTACCATAACCCTAAACCTAACCCGTACCCTAACCCTAACCCTAACCCTAAGACTACGCCTATCCCGTTCCCTAACCCATAACCTAACCCGTACCCTAACCCGAATCCTAACCCTAAACCTAACGCTAACCCTAAGCCGTACCATACCCTAACCCTAACCTATAACCTAACCCTAATCCTAACCCTAAACCTAAACTGTACCCTAACCCTAACCCTAACCCGTAACCTAACCCTAACCCTAACCCTATCCTAACCCCTACCCTTAACCTAACCCTAACCCTAACCAGTACCCTAAACCTAACACTAACCCTAAACCTAACCCGTAACCTAACCAGTACCCTAACCCTAACCCTACCCATACCGTATCCTGTCCCCTAACCCTAACCCTAAACGCTAACATGTACCCTATCCCTAAACCGTACCCTAAACCTAACCCAAAATCGTACCCTAAGCCGTACACTAAGCCTAACCCTAACCCGTACCCTAACCCGTACCCTAAACCTAACCCGAACCCTAACCCTAATCCTAACCCGTACCCTAAACATAACCCGAACGCTAACCCTAAACCTATCCCATACCTAACCCTAACCATGAACCAAACCAGTACCCTAACACTAAACTGAACTCTAACCCTAAACCGTACCCTCACCCTAACCCTAACCCTAACCCTTTCGGGTAACCTAACCCTATACCTAACCCGTACCCTACATCAAACCCTAAACCTAACCCTAACCCGTACCCTAACCCTAACACTAACCCTAAGCAGTACCCTAACCCTAACCATAACCCTAACCCTAACCCGTATCCAAACCCTATCCCTAACCCTAAACCTAACCCTACCGTGTACCCTAACCCTAACACTAAGCCTAACCCTAAACAGAAACGGAACCCTGACCCTAACCCTAATACTAAACAGTACCCTAACCCTAACCCTCACCCTAACCCTAACCCTAACCAGTACACTAACCCTAACCCTAACCCGTATAGTAACACGTAACCTAACCCTAACTTTCAACGGTAAACTAACCCTAACCCCAACCCTAACCCTACACTGTACCATAACCCGTACCCTATCCCTAAACCTAACCCGTAACCTTACCCTAACCCTAACCCTAACCCATACACTATCCCTAACCCTAAACCTAAACCTAACCCTAAACCGTACCCTAAACCGTACCCAAACCCGTACCCAGCCATAACCGTAACCTGTAACCTAACCCTAACCCTAAAACTAAACCTACCCCATACACTCACCCTAACCCTAACCCGTACCCTATCCCTTACCTGTACCCTAACCCCAACCCTTAATCTAACCCTAACCCGTACCCTAACCCTAACCCTAAGGAGTACCCTAACCCTAACCCTAAACTTAACCCTAACCCGTACCCTATCCCTAACCCTAACCCTAACCCTAAAGCTATCCCGTACCCTTAACTTAACCCTAACACTAGCCCATACCCTCACCCTAACCCTAACCCGTACCCTAAACCTAACACTAACCCTAACCCTATTACTAACCCATACCCTAAACATAAACATAACACTAACCCTAACCTGTACCCTCACACGTACACTAACCGTAACCCTAACCCTAACCCTAACCCATACCCTAACCCTAACCCTAACCAGTACCCTTAACCTAACCCTATCCCGTAACCTTACCCTAACCCTAACGCTAACCCTAACCCTAACCCGTAACCTAACCCTAACACTAAACCTAACACTAACCTGTACCCTAATCCTAAACCTAACCTTACCCTAACCCTAACCCTAAGCGTAACCTTACCCTACCCCTAAACCAAACCAGTACCCTAACCCTAACCCTAAAATTAACCCTAAACCGTCCCCTAACCCTAAACCTAACCCTAACCCTTACCCTAACCCAAACTGTAACCTTAACCCTAACCCGTACCCTAACCCTAACCCTAAACCTAACCTGTATCCTAACCCTAACCCTAACACTAATCCGTACCCTAACCCTAAACCTAATCCTAACCAGTACCCTAAACCTATCCCTAACCTGTACCGTAACCCTAACCCTAACCGTAACCGTAACCCTAACCCTAACCCTAACACGTACCCTCACCCTAACCCTAACCCGTACCCTAACCCTAACCCTAAACATAACCCTCACCCATATCCTAACCCTAAACCTAACCCTCAACAGTACCCTTACCCTAACCCTAACCCATACCCTAACCCGTACCCTAACCCGTACCCTACCCAAACCCTATCCCGTACCCTAACCCTAACCATAATCCTAACCCTAACCCTAACCTCACCCTTACCCAGAGCCGTACCATAACCCTAATCCGTACCCTAACCCTAACGCTTACACTAACCCTAACCCGTACCATAACCTAACACTTCCTAGTACCCTAACCCTAACCCTAGCCTGAACCCGTACCCTACCCCTATCCCTAAACCTAACCCGTTCCCTAAACCTAACCTGTACCCTGACCCATACCCTAACCGATACCAGCCATAACCCTAACCCGTAACCTAACCCTAACCCTAACCCTACCCCTAACCCGTACACTCAAACTAACCCTAATCTGTACCCTAACCCCAACCCGTACCCTAACCCTTACTGTAACCCTAACCGGTACCCTAACCCTAACCCTAACCAGTACCCTCACCCTATCCCTAATCTGTACACTAACCCTAACCCTAAACCTTACCCGTACCCTAACCGTAATCTGTACCTACACCCGTACTGTAAACCATTTCCAGTCCTAACCCTAACCCGTACCCTAACCCTACCCCTTTCTCTAACCCTTACCCATAACCTAACACTAAGCCTAACCCATACCATTACCCTAACCCTAAACCTAACCCGTACCATAATACAAACCTAACCCTACGCCAAACCCTTACCATAACCCGTACCCTAAACCTAACACTAACCCTAACCTGTACCCTACCACATAGCTTAACCCTAAACCTTTCTCATACAATAAACTTAATCTATCGCTAACCCGTACCCTAATCTTAACCATAACCCTAACCCTAAGCCATACCCTAACCATAACCCTAACCCGTCCCCTAAGCCTTACCGTAACGCTCACCCTAACCCTTATCCGTACCCTATCCCTAACCCTAACCATAAACCTAACCTGTACCTATCCCTAAACCGTTCCCTACCCCTACCCCTATCCCTAATCCTTAGCCGTACCCTAAACCTAACTCTAACCCTAACCCTAACCCGTACCCTAAACCTAACCCTAACCTTAACATTTTCCGTAACCCTAAACCTAAACCCTAACCCGTACCCTAACCAGTAAACTAACCTGTACCCTAACCCGTACCATAACCCTACCCCTAATCCTAACCCTTACCCTAATCCTAACCATAACACTCACCCTAAACCTAACCCGTTCCCTAACCCGTTCCCGTTCCCGTACCCGTACCCGTACCCTAACCCTAACCCGTACCCTAAACCATAACCTAACCCTAACCCGTATCCTAAACCTAACCCTAACCCTAACCCGTACCCTAACCCTAACCCTAACCCTAACCAGGACCATAACCCTAAACCTAATCCTAACCCATACCCTAAACCTAACCCTAACCCTAACCCTAAACCGTATCCTAACCCTAAACCTAACCCTAAACTTAACCCTAACCTGTACCCTAAACCTAACCCTATCCCTAAACGTAACCTTAACCAGTACCCTAACCCTAACCCTAACCCATAACCTTACCATAACCCTAACTCGTATCTGTACACTAACCCTAACCCGTACCCTATCCTGTACACTAAACCGGACCCAACCCTAACACTAACCCGTAACTGAACCCTAACCCTAACACTAACACTAACCCTAACCCGTACACTTACCCTAACCCTAACCTGTACCCTAACCTAACCCGTCCCCTAACCTTAACCCTTACTCTAACCCTAAACTGTACCCTAACCCTCACACTAACCAGTACCCTAACCCAAACACTTACCTTAACCCTACCCGTACCCTAACCCTAACACTAACCCTAACCCGTACCATTACCCTAACCCTAACCCGTACCCGTACCCTAACCCTAACACTAACCGTACCCTAAACCTAACCCTAAACTTAACCCTATGCCTAACCCGTACCCTAACCCTAACCCTAAACTTAACCCTAACGCGTATCCTAACCCTAACCCTAAACCTAGCCGTAACCCTAACCCTAACCTGTACTGTAACCTTAAACCTAATCCTAAGCCGTGTCCTAACCTTAACCCTAGCCCTAATCCGTACCCTAACCCTAACCCTAAACCTATCCAGTACCCTCATCCATACCCTAACCCGTACCCTAACCCTAACCCTTACACATTCCCTAACCCGTAACCCTAACCATCACCATGACAATAACCCGTATGCTAACCCGTACCCTAAACATAAACCTAACCCTCAACCTAACCCATACCCACACCCTAACTCTAACCCTAACCCTAACCCTAACCCTAACCCTAACCCTAACCCTTATCCTAACCTGAACCCCAACACTAACCCATACCATAAACCTAAATCTCTCCCTAAACCTAAACCTAACCCGTTCCCTAACCCTAATCCTAACCCAAACCAGCACCCTAACACTAACCCTAACCCTAACCAGTACCCTAACCCTAACCCTAACCCGAATCCTAAACAATACCCTAACCCTAACCCTAACCCTAATCCTTACCCTAAACCTAAACCTATTCCTAACCAGTACCCTAATACTAACCCTAACTCATACCATAAGCCGTACCCTAACCCTAACTCTAAACTGTAACCTAACCCTAACCCTAACCTGTACCCTACCCTAACCCTAACCCGTTCCCTAACCCGTTCCCTAACCCTAACCCTAACCCTATACCTAATCCATACACTTACCCTAATCCTAACCCTAACCCGTACCAAACCCTAACCCGTACACTAAACCTAACCCTAACCCTAACCCTATGCTAACCCGTACCCTTATCTTAAACCTAAACTAAGCATAGCCCGTACCCTAACCCTTACCCTAACCGTAACCCTTACCCGTACCCTAACGCTAACCCTAACCCTAAACCTAACCCTAACCCTCACCCTAACCTTAACCCTAATACGAACCCTAAACCTAAACCTAATCCTAACCCTATCCCCTACCCTAACCATAACCCTAACACTAACCCTAACCCTAACCCTAACCCTAAACCTAACCCTAACCATAACCAGTCCCGTTACTGTAACCCTAACCCTAATCCTAACATGTACCCTAACCCTAACCCTCACCCTAATCCGTAACCTAACCCTAACCCTAACCCTAACCCTAACCCTAACCCGTAACCTAACGGAACCCTATCCCTAACCGGTACCGTAACCCATACCCTAACCCTAACCCTAAACCCTAACCTTAACTTAACACTAACCCTAACCCGTACCCTAAACCTAACCCTAACCATAACCCAAAACGGTACACTAAACCTAAACCTAAACCTAACCCGCACCCTAACCCTAACCCGTAACCTAACCCTAACCCTCATCCTATCCCTAACACGTACACTCACTCTAAACCTAAACCTAACCCTAACCCTAACCTTAACCCTAACCCGTACCCTAACACTAATCTAAACCTAACCCTAACCCGACCCTTACCATAACCCTAACCCTAACCCTAACACGTACCCTGACCCTAACCCTAATCCGTACACTAAAGCTAAACCTAAAACTAACCCTATTGATAACCCTAACCCTAACCCTAACCCTAACACTAACCCTAACCCTAACCCTAACCCTAATCCCTACACTAACCCAAACCCTAACCCTAACCAGTACCCTATCCCGTACCCTAAACCTAACCCAGACCCTAACACTAAACCTAACGGGTACCCTAACCTTAACCCTAAACCAAACCAGTACCCTAACCCTAACCCTAACCTTAACACTACACCGTACTCTAACCCTAACTCTAACCCTAACCTTAACCCGTAACCTAACCGTAACCCTAACCCTAACCCTAAACCTAACCCTAAACTTAACCAGTACCCTAACCCTAACCCTAACCCGTTCCCTAACCTTAACACTAAACCTAACCCATATCCTAACCCTAACCCTAACCCTAAACCTAACCCTAACCTGTACTCTAAACCTAACCCTAACCCTAAACCTAACCAGTACCCTAACCCTAACCCGAATCCTAAACAATACCCTAACCCTAACCCTAACCCTAATCCTTACCCTAAACCTAAACCTATTCCTAACCAGTACCCTAATACTAACCCTTACTCATACCATAAGCCGTACCCTAACCCTAACTCTAAACTGTAACCTAACCCTAACCCTAACCTGTACCCTACCCTAACCCTAACCCGTTCCCTAACACGTTCCCTAACCCTAACCCTAACCCTATACCTAATCCGTACGCTTACCCTAATCCTAACACTAACCCGTACCAAACCCTAACCCGTACACTAAACCTAACCCTAACCCTAACCCTATGCTAACCCGTACCCTAACCTTAAACCTAACACTAAGCATAGCCCGTACCCTAACCCTTACCCTAACCGTAACCCTTACCCGTACCCTAACGCTAACCCTAACCCTAAACCTAACCCTAACCCTAACCCTAACCTTAACCCTAATACGAACCCTAAACCTAAACCTAATCCTAACCCTATCCCGAACCCTAACCATAACCCTAACACTAACCAGTACCCTAACCCTAAACCTAAACCGTACCCTTACCCTAAACCTAAACCAAACCAGTACCCTAACCCTAACCCTAACCCTAACCCTACCCCTAAACTGTACCCTTAATCTAATCCTAAACCTAACCCTTAACCGTAACCTAACCCTATACCTAACCCATACCCTAACCATAACCATAACCCGTACCCTAACCCATACCATAACCCTGACTCTAACCAGTACCCTAACCCTATCCCGTACCCTAAACAGTACCTTAACCCTAACCAACCCAAAACCAAACCCTAATCTGTACCCTAACCCTAACCCTAACCCTAACCCATACCCTAACCCTAAACCAAACCATAATCCGTTCCCTAAACCTAGCCCTAATCCTAACCAGTACCCTAACCCTAACCCTATCCCGTACCGTTACCTGTACCCTAACCCTAACCCTTAGCCATTACCTAACCCAACCCTAACCCTAACCAGTACCTTAACCCATACTTAACCCTAACCCTAAACCGTGACCTTAACCTAACCATAACCCTAACCCTTACCCTAACTCTAACCCTAACCATAACCCTAAACCATACACTAAACCTAACCCTAAACCTAACCTGTACCCTAACCCTAACACGTACCCTAACCCGTACCCTAACCTGTACCCAGCCCTAACCCTAACCGGTAACCTAACCCTAACCCGTACCCTAACCATAACCCTAACACTTACCTAACCCTAACCCTAACCCCAACCCGTACCCTAACACTAAACCTACCCTAACCTGTACCCTAAACCTAACAATAACCCTAACCCTAACCCGTACACTCAACCTAACCCTAACCCTAACCTTAACCCTAAACTGTACCCTAAGCCTAACCCTAACCAGTACCCTAATCCGTACCCTAACCCTAACCCATACCCTAACACTAACCCTAACCCTAACCCGTACCCGTACCCTTAACCTAACCCTAACCCATACCCTTAACCAAACCCTAACACGTACCCTAAGCCGTGCACTAACCCTAAACCTAAGCCATACCCTAACCCGTACCCTAACCTACCCCTAACTCTAAACCTAAACCTAACCCGTACCCTAACCCTAAAACTAAACCAAACCAGTACCCTAACCCTAACCCTAAACCTAACCCTAGCCCTAAACCGTACCATAACCCTAACCTAAACCCTAACCCGTAATCTAAACTTAACCCTAACCCCTACCCTAATTCTAACCCGTACCCTATCCCTCACCCTAACCCTATTCAGTCCCCTAAACCTAACCCTAACCAGTACCCTAAACCTAACCCTAACCTTTACGCATATCCTAACCCTAACCCTAACCCTAAACCGAAACCTAACCTGTACCTTAACACTAATCCTAATCCTTACGCCAACCCTAACCCTAACCAGTAAACTAAACCTAACCCTAACCCTAACCCGGAACGTAACCCTAAGACTACCCCTAACCCTCACCCATACCCTAACCCTAACCCTCACCCTAAACCAGTAACCTAACCCTAACCCTAACCCTATACCCGTACCCTAACCTTAACCCGTAACCTAACCCTAACCTTTATTGTAACCGTAACTTGTACCCTAACGCTAACCCTAACCCATAACCTAACCCTAACCCTAACCTTATCCAGTACCGTAACCTGTACCCTAACCCTAACCCTAACCCGTTACGTAAACCTAACCCTAACACTTACCTGTACCCTAACCCTAACCCTATCCCTAAACAGTACCCTAAACTTAACCCTAACCCTAACCCGTACCCTGACCCGTAGCCTAACCCAAACCCTAACCAGCACCCTAACCCTAACACTAAACCTTACACAACCCTAAACTGTACCCTAAACCTAACCCTCACCAGTACCCTAACCATAACCCTAAACCTAAACCGTACCCTAAATCTAACCCTAACCCGTAACCTAACCCTAACCCGTACCCTAACCCGTACCCTAATCCTAACCCGTATCCTAACCCGTACCCTAACCCGTACCCAGCCCTAAACCTAACCCGTAACCTAACCCTAACCCTAACCCTACCCTTAACCCGTACAATCACCCTAACCCTAACCCGTACACTCACCCTAAACCTAACCCGTTCCCTAACCCTAACCCGTGCCTTAACCCTTACTCTAACCCTAACCCGTACACTAACACTAACCCTACCCAGTACCCTAACCCTAAACCTAACCTTAAACTTAACCCTTACCCTAACCCTAACCCTAACACGTACTCTAACCTCAACACTAACCTGTACACTAAACCTAACCCTAGCCCAAACACTATTGCTAACCTGTACCCTAACCCTAACACTAACCCTAACACTAACCCGTACCCTAAACCTAACCCTAACCGTACACTAAACCTAACCCTAAACCTAACCCGTACCCTAACCCTAACTCGTACCCGAACCCGTATCCTAACCCATTAGTAGCCCTAACCCTAACCCTATCCCTAACCCGTACACTCAAAGTAAAGTTAACCCTAACCCTAAACCTAACCCTAACCCGTACCCTAACCCTAACACTAACACGTACCTAAATCTAACCCATACCCTAACCATAATGCGTACCCTAACCCTAACCCTGCCCTAACCTCTACCCTAACCCTAACCCTAACCCGTACCCTAACCCTAACCCTAACACGTACCTAAATCTAACCCGTACTCTAAACATAACGCGTACCCTAACATTAACCCTACCCTAACCTCTACCCTAACCCTAAACCTAACCCTTACCCTAACCCGCACCCTAACCCTAACCCTAAACCTAACCCGTACCCTAACCCTAACCCGTCCTCTAACCCTAACCCTAACGTGTACCCTAAACCTAACCCTAACCCTAATCCGTCCCCTAACCCTAACCCTGACCCTGACCAGTAACCTAACCCTCACCCTAACCTTAACACTAACCCGTACCCTAACCCTAACGTACACCTAACCCTAACCCGACCCTTACCCTAACCCTAACCCTAACCCTAACACGTACCATAACCTTAACCCTAATCCGTACACTAAACCTAACCCTAACCCTAACCCTATTGCTAACCCGTACCCTAACCCTAACACTAACACTAACCCTAACCCTAACCGTAACCCCTACCCTAACACTAAACCTAACTGTAAACAGTACCCTAACCCGTACCCTAACCCTAACCCATAACCTAACACTAACCCTAACGCGTGCCCTTTCCCTAACCCTAAACCAAACCAGTACCCTAACCCTAACCCTAACCTTAACCCTACACCATACCCTAATCCTAACCCTAACCCTAACCTTAACCCGTAACCTAACCATAACCCTAACCCTAACGCTAACCCTAACCCTAAACCTAACCCTAAACGTAACCAGTACCCTAACCCTAACCCTAAACCTAACCTGTTCCCTAACCCTAACCCTAACACTAAACCTAACCCTAACACTACCGCTAACCCATACACTCACCCTAAACCTAACCCTAACAATAAACCTAAACCTTACCCTAACCCTAACCCGTACCCTAACCCGTACCCTAACCCTAACACGAACCTAAACCTAACCCTAACCCTAACCCTAACCCGTACCCTAACACTAACCCTACCCTTATCTGTACCCTAACCCTAAGCCTAAACCTATCCCGTAACCTAACCCGAAACCTAACCCTTACCCGTACACTAACCGTAACCTTAACCCGTACCCTTACCAAACCCTAACCCGAACCGTAACCCTAACCCATACCGTAAGCCGTACACTAACCCTAAACCTAAGCCGTACCCAACCCATAACCTAACCTAATCCTAACCATAACCCTAAACCTAACCCGTTCCCTAACCCTAACCCTAAACCAAACCAGTATCCTAACCCTAACCCTAACCCTAAACCTAACCCTAACCCGTCCCCTAACCCTCACCTTAACCCTAACGTGTATCTTAACCCTAACCTTAACCCTTAAACTAACCCTAACCTGTACCCTAACCCTAACGCTAACCCTAACCCTAACCAGTACCCTAACCCTAACCCTGTCCCTAATCCTAACCCTAAGGTGTACCCGAACCCTAAACCTAACCCTAACCAGTACCCTAAACCTAACCCTAAACCGTACCCTAACCCTAACCCGATCCCTTACTTGTCCCCTAACCGGAAACCTAACCCATACCCTAACGCTAAAACTAAACCTAACTAAACCTAACCTTAACCCTAACCGGTACCCTAAAACTAAACCTAACCCTAACCCTAACCCTTACCCTAAACCTAACACTTACCCTAACAAGTACCCTAACCCGTACCTTAACCCTAACCCTAACCCGTACCCTAACCCTAACACTAACCCTAACCGTTTTCCTAACCCTAACCCTAAACCTATACCTAAACCTAACCTGTACCCTAAACCTAACCCTAACACTAACCATAACCAGTCCCCTAACCGTAACCCTAACGCTTATCCTAACCCGTACCCTAACCCTAAGCCTAACCCTAATCCATACACTAATCTTAAACCTAAACCTAACACGTACTCTACTCTCACCCTAACCCGTAACCTAACCCTAACCCTAACCTTAACCCTAACCCATACCCTAACCCTAACCCTAACCCGTAACCTAACTCTAATGCTAACCCTATCCCGTAACTGAACCCTAACCCTAACACTAACCCTAACCCCTACCCTAACACTAAGCTAACCCTAAGCCGTACCTTAACCCTAAACCTAACCGGTAACCTAACCCTAAAAATAAACCTAACCCGATACCTAACACTAACCCGAACACTACCCTAACCCCTACCCTAATCCAAACCCTAACCCTAACCAGTACCCTAACACTCACCCTAACCCTAACCCGAACCCGACCCTAACCCTAACCCTAACCAGTACCCTTACCCTAACCCTAACCCTCACCCGTACCCTAACCCTAACCATAACCCTAACCCGTACCCTAAGCCGTACACTAACCCTAAACCTAAGCCATACCGTAACCCGTACCCTAAACCTAACCCTAATCCTAACCCTAAACCTAACCCGTACCATAACCCTAACCGTAAACCAAACCAGTAACCTAACCCTAACCCGTAAACTAACCCTCACCCTAACCAGTACTCTAAACCTAACCCTCACACTAACCCTAACCGTTCCCTAACCCTAACCCTAACCCTAACCCTAACCAGTACCCTAACCCTAACCCCAACCCTATCCCGTCCCTTTACCCTAACCCTAACCCTAATGCGTATCCTAAACCTAACCCTTACCCTAAACCTAACCCTAACCTGTACCCTAACCCTATCCCTAATCTTAACCCTAATCCGAATTCTAACCCTAAACCTAAACCTAAGCAGTCCCCTAACCCTAACCATAACCTGTACCCTAACCCTAACCCTAACCCGTAACCTAACCCTAACCCTAACCTTAACCAGTACCGTAACTCGTACACTTACCCTAACCCTAACCCTAACCCGTACCCTAACCCTAACCATAACCCTAACCCTCGCCCGTACCCTAAACCTAACCCTAACGCGTACCCTTACCCTAACCCTAAACCAAACCAGTTTCCTAACCCTACACTAACTTTAACCTTAAACCGTAACCTACCCCTCAACCTAAACCTAACTGTTACCCGTACGTAACCCTAACCCTAAACCTAACCCTAACCCGAATGCTAACCCTAACCCTAACACTAACCAGTACACTATTGCTAACCCTAACCCTAACCCTAACCTTAACCCTAACACGTTCCCTAAACCTAACCCTAAACCTAACCCGTATCCTAACCCTAACACTAACCCCAAACCTAACCCTAAACTGTACCCTAACGCTAACCCTAAACCTAACCCTTACTAGTTCCCTAATCCTAACCCTAACGCTAATCCTAACTCCTACCCTAACCCTAACCATAAACCTACCCCGTACCCTAATCCTAACCCTAATCCATACCCTAACCCTATCCCTAACACTCACCTGTACCCTAACCCATACCTTAAACCAAACCCTAACGTGTTCCCTTACCCTAACACTAAACGAAACCAGTACCCTAACCCTAAAACTAACTCTAACCCTGAACCGTAGCCTAATCCTAAACTAACCCTAACGCTACCCCGTAACCTAACCCTAACCCTAACCCTAACCAGTACCCTAACCCTAACCCTAACCCCAACCCTAACCCGTACCGTACCCCTATCCCTAACACTAACACTAACCCTAACCCGAACCCTAAACCTAACCTTAACCCTAACCCGTACCTAACCCTAACCCTAACCCTAACCAGTACCCTAAACCTAACCCTAACCCTAATCCTAACCAGTTCCCAAACGCTGAACCTAATCCTAACCCGTATCCTAACCCTAACCCGTACCCTAAACCATACCCGAACCCTAAACCTAACCCTCACTGGTACCCTAACCATAAGCCAAACCCGTACAATAACCCGTATCCTAACCCTCACCCTAACCCATAACCTATCCCTATCCCTAACCCTAACGTGTGCCCTAATCCTAACCAGTATCCTAACCCTAAACCTAACCCTAACCCTAACCCTAAATCTAACACGTACCCTAACCCTAACCCTAACCAGTACCCTAAACCTAACCTAACCCTAACCCTAACCCTAACCCGTACCCTAAACCTAACCCTAAGCCTAACCCTAACACGTACAAGTACACTAACCCTAGCCCTAAACCATACCCTAACGCTAACCCTGAACCTAACCCGTAACCTAACCCTAACCCTCACCCAAACCGTAACCCGTACCCTAACCCTAACCCTAAACCATACCCTATTCCTATCCCTAACCCTAACCTGTGCCTTAAACCTAATCCCTACCCTAATCCTAAACATAACCCTAACGCTAACCCTAACCCTAAAACGTACCCTAACCCTAAACAGTACCCTAAACCTAACCTAACCCTAACCCTAACCCGTACCTTCAACCTAACCCTAACCCTAAGCCGTAACCTAACCCTAACCCTAACCCATACCATAACCCAAAGCCTATCCTTAACCTAACCCGTACCCTAAACCTAACCCTTACCCGAACACTAAACCTAACTCGTACCCTCAACCTTACCCTAGCCGTACCCTAACCCTAACCCGTACCCTAACCCTAACCCTTACACTAACCCTAACCCGTACCCTAACCCTTACCCTAACCCGTACCCAGCCCTAATACTACCACGTAACCTAACCCTAACCCTAACCCTACTGCTAGCCCTACACTCACCCTAAACCTAACCCGTACCCTAACCCTAACCCGTACCCTAACCCTAACCTAACCGGTACCCTACCCTCACCCTAACCTTCATTCTAACCTGTACCCTAACCCTAAACCTACCCCTAACCCGTACCCCTTCCTAACCCTAAACCAAACCCGTACCCTAACACTAACCCTAACCCGTACACTAAACCTAACCCTAACCCTAACCCTATTGCTAACCCAAACCCTAACCCTAACCCTAACACTAACCCTAACCCGTACCCTAACCCATTACCTAACCGTAACCCTGACCCATACGCTAACGCTAACCCTAAACCTAACCCTAACCTTAACCTTAACCCGTGCCCTAAACCTAACCATAACACTA
Source organism: Vulpes vulpes (assembly GCF_048418805.1). Lineage (NCBI taxonomy): Eukaryota > Metazoa > Chordata > Mammalia > Carnivora > Canidae > Vulpes > Vulpes vulpes. The sequence continues at coordinate 160,373,913 of NC_132792.1, forward strand.
AACCTAACCTCTACCCTAAACCTAAACCTCACCCTAACCAGTTGCCATCACCCTAAACCTAACCCTATCCCTAACCCGTACCCTTACCCTAACCCTAAGGAGAATCCTGACCCTAACCCCAAACCAATCCAGTACCCTAACACTAAGCCTAACCCTAAACCGTTCCCTAACCCTAACCCTAAGCAGTACCCTACCCTAACCCTCACCCGTACCCTAACCCGTACCCTAAACCTAACCCGAACCCTAAACCTAACCCTAACCTTAACCCGTACCCTAACCCTAAGCCTAACCCTAACCAGTACCCTAAACCTAACCCTAACCCTAAACCGTAACCTAACCCTAATGCTAACCCTAACCCTAACCCTAACCCGTATCCTAACCCTAACCCTAAACCTAACCCTAACCTGTAGCCTAAACCTAACCCTAAACCTAATCCTAACCAGTACCCTAACGCTGAACCTAATCCTAACCCTCACCCTAACCCTAACCCGTACACTAACCCATACCCGAACCCTAAACCTAACCCTCACTGGTACCCTAACCATAAGCCACACCCGTACCATAACCCGTATCCTAATCCTCACCCTAACCCATACCTATCCCTAACCCTAACCCTAACCTGTGCCCTAATCCTAACCAGTATCCTAACCCTAAACCTAACCCTAACCCTAACGCTAACTCTAACACGTACCCTAACCCTAACCCTAAGCAGTACCCTAAACCTAACCTAACCCTAACCCTAACCCGTACCCTAAACCTAACCTTAGCCTAACCCTAACCCGTACAAGTACACTAACCCTAACCCTAAACTGTACCCTAACCCTAACCCTGACCCTACCCCGTAACCTAACCCTAACCCTCACCCGTACCGTAACCCATCCCCTAACCCTAACCCTAAACCTAACACTAACCTCTACCCTACCCTAACCCTAACCCTAACCCTACCCTAACCCTAATCCTAACCTGAAACCTAACACTAACACATACCATAAACCTAACCCTAACTCTAACCCTAAACCTAACCCATACCCTAACCCTAATGCTAACCCAAACCAGTACCATAACCCTAAGCCTAAAGCTAACCCGTACCCTAACCGTTACCCTAACCCTAATCCGTACCATAACCCTAACCATAACCAACAACCTCACCCTAACCCTGTCTTTAAACCTAACCCATACCCTAACCCGTACCCTAATCCTAACACTAACCTAACCCTATTCCGTACCCTAACCCTAACACTAACCCTAACCCATACCCTAACCAGTACCCTAACCCTACAGCTAACCCTAAACCTAACCCGTATCCTAACCCTAACCATAACCTAACCTATACCTAACCGTAACCCATTACTGTACCGTAACCCGTACCCTAACCCTAACCCTAACCCGTAACCTAACCCTAACCCTAACCTTAACCCTAAACCGTACCCCTACCCTAACCCTTACCCTAAACCTAACCCAAACCCATACCCTAACCTTAATCAGTACCCAACCCTAACCCTAACCCAAACCTAACCCTAACCTGTACCCTAACCCTAACCCTAACCCTAATCAGTACCATAACCCTAACTCTAACCCTAACCCGTTCCCTAACCCTGACTCTACCCCTAACCAGTACCCTAACGCTAACCATAACCCTACCACGTACCCTAAACCTAACCCTAAACCTAACGCTTGACCTATCCCTAACCATAACCCTCAACTTAACCCTTACCTGTAACCTAAAGCTAACCCTAACCCTAACCCTAACCAGTACCCTAACCCTAATCCATACCCTAATCCTTTCCCTAACCCTAAACAGTACCCTAAACCTAACCCCAACCCTAACACTAAACCTAACCCGTAACCTAACCCTAACCCCAACCCGTACCCTTACCCTAACCCTATACCTGACAATAACCCGTACCCTAACCCTTACCCTAACCAGTAACCTAACCCTAACACTAACCCTAACCCTAACCCTAACCCGTGCTCTAAATCTTACCCTAACGCGTACCCTTACCCTAACCCTAAACCAAACCAGTACCCTAATCCTAACCCTAACCTTAACCCTCCACCGTACCCTAACCCTACCCCTAACCCTAACCCATAACCTAACCTAACCTTAACCCTAACCCTAACCCGTACCCTACCCCTAAACCTAAACCTAACCAATACCCTAACAATAACCAAAACCGTAACCCGTTCCCTAACCCTAACCCTAATTCTAACCCGTATCCTAACCATAACCCTCACCCTAAGCCTAACCCTAACCTGTACTCTAACCCTAACCCTAATCCTTACCAGTTCCCTAACCCTAACCCTAACCCTAATCCTAAACCGTACCCTAACCCTAAACTTAACCCTAATCCATACCCTAAACCTAAACCTATTCCTAACCAGTACCTTAAAACTAACCCTAAACCGTAATGTAAGCCGTACCCTAACCCTAACCGGAAACCATAAACTAATCCTTACCCTAACCCGTACCCTTACCCTAACCCTAACCCTAACCCTAACTCTAACCCTAACCCTCACCCTCACCCGTACCCTAACCCTAACCCTAACGCTAACCGGTACCCGAAACCTAACCATAACCCGAACCCATTCCCTAACCCGTATCCTCACCCTAACCCTCACCCGTACCCTAACCTAACCCTAACCCTAAACCTAACCCGTAACCTCACCCTTATCCGACGCCGTACCGTAACCCTAACCCACACCCTAACCCTAACCCTTACACTAAAGCTAACCCGTACCCAAACCTAACCCTAACCCGTACCCTAAACCGTACCCTAAACGGAACACTAAACCTAAACCGTACCCGAACCCTAACCCGTACCCTAACCCTAACCCTCAACTTAACCCTAACCCTAACCCAACCCCAAAACTGGACATTCACCCTAACCCTAACCCATACCCTAACCTTAACCCGTAACCTAACCCTAACCCTTACTCTAACCCTAACCCGTACTAATCATAACCCTAACCAGTACCCTAACTCTAACCCTAACACTAACCAGTACCCTAACCCTAACCCTAACCTGTACCCTAACCCTAACCCTAAACCGTATCCTTACCCTAACCCTAACCCTAAACCTAACGTGATACTGTACCCTAATCCTAACCCTAAACCTAACCCGTACCCTAACCCTAACCCTCACGCTAACCAGTACCCTAAACCTAACCCTAACCCGTACCCGTACCCTACCCTAACCCTAACCCGTAACCTAACCCTAACCCTAAACCGTACCCTAACCCTACCCCTAAACCGTACCCTACTCCGTACCCTAACCTAACCCGAACCCTAAACCTAACACTTACTGTAACACTAACCCGTACCCTAACCCTTACCCTTACCAGTACCGTAACCCTAACACTAACCTTAACCCTAACCCGTACCCTAACCCTAAACCCTAACCCTAAACATAACCCGTACCCTTACCTTAACCCTAACACTAACCCGTACCAAAACCTATCCCGTACACTAAACCTAACCCTAAACCTAACTCGTATGGGGTTAGGGTATGCTTTCCCGTACCCTAACCCTAACCCTAACACTGACCCAGCCCGTACCCTTAAACTTACCCTAACCATAACCCTTACCCGTACCCAAACGCTAACCCTAACCCTAACCCTAATCTTAACCCTAACACGTTCCCTAAACCTAACCCTAAACCTAACCCTAACCCCTACCCTAATCCTAACCCTAACACTAACCCGTTCCCTAACCCTAACGCTAACGCGTACCCTTACCGTAAACGTAAACCAAACCAGCACTCTAACCCTAACTCTAACCCTATCCCTAAACCGTACCCTAACCCTAATGTTAAACCTTACCCTAAACCGTAACCTAACAATAAACCTAAACCATACCTTAACAATAACCCTAACCCGTACCCTAAACCTAACCCTAACCCGTACCCTAACACTAACCCTAAACCAAACCCTAACCCGTACCCTAAACTAAACCTAACCCGTACCCTTACCCTAACCCTAACCCTAACCCATACCCTAAGACGTGCCCTAACACTAAATCTAAGCCGTACCCAAACCCGTACACTAACCCAACCCTAAATCTAAACCTAAACCTAACCCATACCCTAACACTAAAACTAAACCAAACCAGTACCCTAACCCTAACCCTAAACCTAACCCTAGCCCTAAACCGTACCATAACCCTAACCCTAACCCTTACCCTAACTTGTAACCTAACCCTAACACTAACCCGTACCCTATCCCTAACCCTAACCCTAACCAGTACCCTAAACCTAACTCTAACCCTAACCCGTACCCTAACCCTATCCCTAACCCTAACCCTAACCCGTACACTACCACTAACCCTACCCTAACCTGTACCCTAATCCTAACCCTAACCCTAAACCTACCCCTATCCCGTACCCTAACCCTAACCCTAACCCGTACCCTAACCCTAACCCTAACCCTAACCAGTACCCTAAACCTAACCCTAAATCATACCCTTACTCTAACTCTAACCCTAACCGGTACCCTAAACCTAACCCGTACCCTAAGCCATACACTAACCCTCAACCTAAGCCGTACCCTGAACCATAACCTAACCTAACCCTAGTCTAAACCTAAACCTAACCCGTACCCTAACCCTAACCCTAAAACAAACCAGTACACTAACCCTAACCCTAACCCGAACCCTAACCCTAAGCCTAACCCTGACACTCACCTGTTTCCTAACCCTAACCCTAACCCTCACACTCACCCGTACCCTAATCCTCACCCTAACCCTAACCAGTACCCTAACCCTAACCCTAAACCGTATGCTAACCCGTACCCTAACCCTAACCCATACCCTAACCGTAAACCTTATTCTAAACATAACCCGTCGCCTAACCCTAAACCTAACCCGTAACCTAACCTTAACCCACACCTTACCCAGTACCGTAACCCGTAACCTAACCCTAACCTAACCCGTAATCTAAACCTAACCCTAACCCTAACCCATAGCCTGACATTAACCCCATCCGTAACCCACACCCGTACCCTAAACCTAACCCTAACCCTAACCAGTACCCTAAACCTAACCAAAACCCGTTCCCTAACCCGTAACCTAACCCTAACCCTAAACAGTACCCTAACACTAACCCTAACTCTTACACTAACTCTAACCCGTACCCTAAACCTAACCCTAACCAGTACCCTAACCATAACCCTAACCTAACCCGTTCCCTAACCCTAACCCTAACCCTAACCCGTAACTTAACCCTAACCCGGACCCTAACCCATACCCTAACACTAACCCCTACCCTAATCCGTCCCTAACCCATACCAGCCCTAACCATAACCCATAACCTAACCCTAACCCTAACCCTACTCCTAACCCGTACACTCATCCTCACCCTAACCCGTACCCGAAACCTAACCCGTACCCTAACCCTAACCCTTACTCTAACCCTAACCGGTACCCTAACCCTAACCCTACAGAGTCCCCAAACCCTAACCCTAACCTTAACCTTAACCCATACCCTAACCCTAAACTTTACCCTAACCCTAACCCGTACGCTTACCCTAAACCTAAACCTAACCTCTACTCTAACCCTAACCATAACCAGTACAATAAACCTAACCCTAGCCCTAACCCTATTGCTAACCTGTTCCCTAACCCTAACCCTCACTCTAAACCTAACCCTAAACCGAATCCTAACCCTAACCCGTACCCTAATCCTAACCCATACACTAAACCTAAACCTAAACCTAACCCGTTCCCTAGCCCTAAACCATACCCTAACCGGTACCCTAACCCGTACCTAGCCCTAACCCTAACCCGTAACCTAACCCTTACCCTAACCCTACCCATAACACGTACTCTCACCCTAAACCTAACCCTAACACTAAACCTAATCCTAACCCGTAACCTAACCCTAACCCTAAATCTATCCTGTATCCTAACCCTAACAATAAGCCTAACACGTACCTAACCCTAACCCTAAACCTAACCTGTACCCTAACACTAACCCTAACCTAAACTGTACCCTAACCCTAACCCTAACCCAAACCCTAAACCTATCCGGTACCCTAACCGTAACCCTAAACTTAACCCTAACCGTATCCCGTAGCCTAACCCGTACCCTACACCTAACCCTATCCCTAACCCGTACCCGAACACTAACACTAACCCTAACCCATACCCTAAACCTAACCCTAAACCGTACCCTTACCCTAACCCTAACCCTAACTGGTACCCTAACCCTAACCTGTACCCTAAGCCATACACTAACCCTAAACCTAAGCCGTACCCTAACCCGAACCCTAACCTAACCCTAACTCTAACCCGAAACCTAACCCTTACACTAACCCTAACCCTAAACCAAACCAGTACCCTAACCCTAACCCTAACTCTAACCCGTACCATAACCCTAAACCTTATCCTAACCCGTACACTAATCCTAATCCTAACCAGCACCCTTAACCTAACCCGTACACTAACCCTAACCCTCACCTATGTCTAACCCTAACACTAATCCTAACCAGTACCCTAACACTAACCCTAATTCTAACCCTATCCTGTACCCTAACCGTAACCCCTACTGGTACCCTAAAACTAAACCTAACGCTAACCCGTAAACTAACCCTAACCCTTCCCGTACCCTAACCCTAACCCTAACACTAACACTCAACTGTACCCTAACTCTAACCCTAACCCTAACTCTAAACCTAACCCGTACCCTCACCCTTAACCTAAGCCGTACCCTAACCCTACCCCGTAACCTAACCCTAACCCTTACACTAGGCCTAACCCGTACCCTAACCCTAACACTAACCAGTACCCTAAACCTAACCCTAACCCTTACCCGTACCCTAACCCTAAAATAACCCATAACCTAACCCTAACCCTAACCTGTACCCTAACCCTAACCCGTACCCTAACCCGTTCCCTAACTCGTACCCAGCCCAAACCCTACCCCGTAACATAACCCTAACCCTAACCCTACTTCTAACCCGTACACTCACCCTAAACCTAACCCATAACCTAACCCTTACCCGTACCCTAACCCTATCCCTAACCAGTACCCTAACCCTAACCCTTACCTTAACCCTAACCCGTACCCTATCCCTATACCTAACCCTAACCCGTACCCTTACCCTATACCTAACCCGTACCCTAACCCTAACCCTAACCCGTACACTAAACCTAACACTAACCCTAACCGTATTGCTAACCCGTACCATACTCATAAACCTAACACTAACCCTAACCCGTACCCTAACCGGTAAACTAACCGTAAACCTAACCCATACCCTAACGCTAACCCTAAACCTAACCCTAAACCTAACCCTTACCTTAACCCTAACCCGTTCCCTAAACCTAACCATAACCGTAACCCTAACCCATACCCTAAAACTAAACCTAACCCTAACCAGTAACCTAACCCTAAACGTAACCCTAACCCTCACACGTACTCTAACCTAACCCTATCCCTAACACTAAACCTAACCCGTTCCCTCACTCTTACCCTAAGCCGTACCCTAACCCTAACCCATACTCTAACCCTAACCCTAACCTAAACCATAACCCATACCCGAACCCTAACCCTAACCCATACCCTTAACCTAAACGTAACCCTAACCCGTATACTAACCCTAACCCGAACACTTAACCTATCCTTAACCCTATCCCTAATGCTAACCCGTCCCCTAACCCTAACCCTAACATTAACGTTAACCCGTTCCCTAACCGGTACCCTAACCGTAACACTAACCCGTACTCTAACGCTAAACCTACACCTAACCCTAACCGTACTTTAACCCTCTCCCGTACCCTAAACCTAACGCTAACCCTAACCCTAACACGTTGCCTAACCCTAACCCTAACTCTAACCAGTACCCTAACCCTAACCCTAACTCTAACCGGTACCCTAACACTAACCCTACCACTAACCAGTATCCTAACCGTAACCTGAGTTACGTAATCCTAACCCTAAACATAAACCGTAACCGTAATCCTAACCCTAAACCTAAAACTAACCTCTAACTTAACCCTAACCCTAACCCTAACCAGTACCGAAAACCTAACCCTAACCGTAATCCTAACCCTAGTCCGTACCCTAACCTTAATCCGAACCCTAACGTGTACCCTAACCCTAACCCTAACCTGTACCGTAACCTGTACCCTAACCCTAAAGTTAACCCGTACCCTAACCCTATACCTAACCCGTAACCTAACCGTAAACCTAACCCGTACCCTAATCCTAACCCTAACCCTAACCCTAACCCTAACCCTCACCCGTACCCTAACCCTAACCCTAACCCTGAACCTAACCCGTACCCTCACCCTTACTCTAAGCCGTACACTAACCCTAACCCGTACTCTAACCCTAACCCTTACACTAAACCTAACCCGTACCCTTTCCTTAACCCTAACCCATACACTAACCCTAACCCGTACCCTAAACCTAAACTTAACCCTAACCCAAACCCTAACCCGTAACCTAACCCTAACCCTACCCCATACCCTAAACCTAACCCGTACCCTAACCCGTACCCTAACCCGTACGCAGCCCTCACCCTGCTCCGTAAACTAACACTAACCTTAACCCTACTGCTAACCCGTATACTCACCCTAAACCTAACCCGTCCCCTAAACATAACCCGTACCCTAACCCTAACCCTAACCCTAACCAGTATCCTAACCCTAACCCTAAGCCTAACCCTAGACCTAACCCTAACCTCTACCCTAACCCTAAGCCTAACCCTAGACCTAACCCTAACCTCTACCCTAACCCTAAACCTAACCAGTACCCCAACCCTAACCTTAACCCTAACCTTAACCATTACCGTAACCCGTACCCTAACCCTAACCCTAACATTAACCCTAAACTGTACGCTAACCCGTTCTCTATCCGTAACCCTAACTCGTACCCTAACGCTAAACCTAACCCTAACCCTAACCCGTACCCTAAACCTAACCCTAACCCTTACCAGTACCCTAACCCTAACCCAAACGCGTACCCTTCCCCTACCCCTAATCCCAATCCATACCCTAACCCTAACCCGCACACTAACCCTAACCCTAACCCGTACCCTAACCGATACCCTGACCCTAACCCTAAACCTAACCCTACACCTTACCCTACCCTAACCCTAACCCTAAACGAAAGAGTACCCTAACCCTACCCTAATCCTAAACCGTACCCTAACCCTAAACCTAACCTTAACCCTAACCCTAACCCTAACCCGTAACCTAACCCTAACCCTAACCCTCACGCTAATCCTAACCCTAACCCTAAACCTAACCTTACCCTAACCCGTACCCTAAAACTAACCCTAACCCTAACCAAAACCCCTATCATAACCCTAACCCTAACCCTAACCATGACCATAACCCTAAACCTAACCCTTACCCTAACCCTAACCCTAACCCTAAAACAAACAGTACCCTAACCCTAACCCTAACCCTCAACGGTACCCTAACCCTAATCCTAACCATAACCCTAACCCTTACCCGTAACCTAACCCGAACCCTAACCCGTACCCTAACCCTAACCCTAAAACTAATCCTAACCCATACTCTAAACCTAACCCTAATCCTAACCAGTATCCTAACCCTAGCCCTAACCCTAACCCGTACCCTAACCCTAACCCTCACCTGTACTATTACTGTAACCCTAAACCTTAACTGTACCCTAACCCTAACCCGTACCCTAAGCCGTACACTAACCTTAACACTAACACATACCCTTACCCCTACCCTAAATCTAAACCTATCCCGTAAACTTACCCAAAACTTAACCCTAACCCAAACCCTAACCCTAACCCTTACCGGTACACTAAACCTAACCCTATCCCTAACCCTAACCCTAGCCCCTACCCTAACCCTAACACTAACTCTAACCCTAACCCGTACCCTAAGCCGTACACTTGCCCTAACCCCTATCATAACCCTAACTCTAACCTAAACAGTACCCTAACCCTAACCCGAACTTGTACCCTAACCCTAACCCTATCACTAACACTAAAACCGTACCCTACCCCTCATCCTAATCCTTAACCTAAACCGTAACCTAACCCTAAACCTCACCCATACCGTCACCCTTACCCTAACCCTAAACCGTAACCTAAACCTAACCCTAACCAGTACCCTACCCTAACCATACACCAACCCGTCCCCTAACCCTTACCCTAAACATAACCCTAACCAGTACACTAAACCTAACCCTAACCATAACCCGTACCCTAACCCATACCGTAACCCGTACACAGCACTAACCCTCACCCATAACCAAACCCTAACACTAACCCTACCCCTAACCCGTACTCTCACCCTAAACCTAACCCTAACCCTAACCCTAACCCGTAACCTAACCCTAACCCTAACCCTAAACATAACCCGTTCCCGAACCCTAACCCTATTCCTAACACGTACCTAACCCTAACCCTAATCCTAACTCTAACCCGAACCCTAAAACTAACCCTACCCTAACCTGTACCCTAACCCTAACCCTAACCCTAACCCTAACCCTAACCGGTACCCTAACACTAACCCATACCCTAAGCCATACACTTACCCTAAATCTAAGCTGTACTCTGCCCCGTACCCTAACCTAACCCTAACTCTAACCCTAAACTAACCTTGTCCCTAACTCTAACCCTAAACCAAACCAGTACCCTAACCCTCACCCTAACTCTAACCCTAACCCGAACCCTAAACTGTACCATAACACTAACCCTAACACTAACCCGTAACCTAACCCTAACCCTAACCCATACCCTAACCCTATCCCGTACCCTAAACAGTACCCTAACCCTAACCCGTACCCTAACCCGTACCCTAACCCTAACCCTAAACCTAACGCATTTCCTAACCCTCACTCTAACCCTAAACCTAACACTAACCTGTACCCTAACCCTAACCCTAACCCTAACCAGTACCCTAACCCTAACCCTAACCCTAACCCGTACCCGTACCCGTACCCTAACCCTAAGACTAACCCTAACCCTCACCCGTACCCTTACCCTAACCCTAACACTAACCCTCACCCTTCCGCTATCCCTAACCTAACCCTAACAAGTACCCTAACCCTAACCCTAAACCTAAACCGTACCCTAACCTGTACCCTAACCCTAACCCGTAACCTAACCCTAAACCTTATTCTCACTGTAACCCGTTCCCTAACCCTAACCCTTACACGTAACCTAACCCTAACCTTAACCTTGCCCAGTTCCGTAACCCGTAACCTAGCCCTAACCCTAACCCGTAACCTAAACTTAAACCTAACCCTAACCCATACCATAACATTAACCCCAACCCTAACCCTCACCCGGACCCTAAACTTAACCCTAACCAGTAACCTAACCTTAACCCTAACCCTAACCCTTAACCTAACATGTAATCTAATCCTAACCCTAACCAGTACCCTAAACCTAACCCTAACTCTTACACTAAACCTAACCCGTACCCTAAACCTAACCCTAACCAGTAGCCTAACCGTAACCCTAAACCCAACCCGAACCTTAACCCTAACCCTAACCCGTAAACTAACCCTAACCCGTAAACTAACCCTAACCAGTACCCCTACCCGTAACCTAACCCTAACCGGTACCCTAACCCATACTCTAACCCGTAACCAGCCCTAAACCTCACCCGTTCCCAAACCCTAACCCTAACCCTATCCCTAACCCAGATAGTTACCCTCACCCTAACCCATACCCTAACCCTAACCAGTACCCTAACCCTAACCCTTACTCTAAACCTTACCGGTACCCTCACCCAAACCCTACCTAGTACCCGAACCCTAACCCTAACCTTGAACTTAACCCGTACCCTGACTCTAAACCTAACCCTAAACCTAACCCGTACACTTACACTAACCCTAACCCTAAACCGTACTCTAACCCACACCATAACCCGTACATTAACACTAACCCTAGCCCTAACCCTATTGCTAACCCATTCCCTAACCCTAACCCTATCCCGTACCCTAACCCTAACCCGAAACCAAACCAGTACCCTAACCCTCACCCTAACCCTAACCCGAACCCTAACACCTACCCGTAACCTAAACCTTACCCTAACCCGTACCCTAACCCTAACCCGTACCCTAGCCCTAACCCTAACCAGTACCCTAACCCTCACCCTAACCCTAACCCTAACCCGAACCCTAACACCTACCCGTAACCTAAACCTTACCCTAACCCGTACCCTAACCCTAACCCGTACCCTAGCCCTAACCCTAACCAGTACCCTAACCCTAACCCTAACCCTAACCCTGACTCTAACCCTAAACCTAACGCATTTCCTAACTCTCACCCTAACCTTAAACCTAACACTAACCTGTACCCTAACCCTAACCCTATCCCTAACCAGTACCCTAACCCTAACCCTAACCCTAACCCTAAGACTAACCCTAACCCTCACCCGTACCCTAACCATAACCCTAACACTAACATTCACCCGTACGCTATCCCTAACCTAACCCTAACCAGTACCCTAACCCTAAACCGAAACCTAAACCTGTACCCTAACCCTAACCCGTAACCTAACCCTAAACCTTATTCTCACCGTAACCCGTTCCCGAACCCTAACCCTAACCCGTAACCTAACCCTAACACTAACCCGTAACCTAAACTTAACCCTAACCCTAACCCGTACCATAACATTAACCCCAACCCGTAACCTAAACCTAACCCCATCCCTAACCAGTACCCTAACCCTAAACCTAAACCTAACCCGTAAACTAACCCGGAATCTAAACCTAACCCTAACCAGTACCCTAACCCTAACCCTAACCCTTACACTAACCCTCACCCGTACCCTAAACCTAACCCTAACCAGTACCTTAACCATAACCCTAAACCTATCCCGTACCTTAACCCTAACCCTTACCCTAACCCATAAACTAACCCTATCCCGGACCCTAACCCATACCCTAACCCTAACCCGTACTCTAACCCATACTCTAACCCGTACCCAGCCCTAAACTTCACCCGTTACCAAACCCTAACCCTAACCCTACCCCTAACCCGGATACTCACCCTCACCCTAAACCATACCCTAACCCTAACCCGTACTCTAACCCATACTCTAACCCGTACCCAGCCCTAAACTTCACCCATTACCAAACCCTAACCCTAACCCTACCCCTAACCCGGATACTCACCCTCACCCTAACCCATACCCTAACCCTAACCCGTACCCTAACCCTAACCCTTACTCTAACCCTAACCAGTACCCTAACCCTAACCCTACCTAGTACCCGAACCCTAACCCTAACCTTAACCTTAACCCTTACCCTGACTCTAAACATAACCCTAAACCTAACCCGTACCCTTACCCTAACCCTAACCCTAACCCTAACCCTAACCCGTAACCTAACCGTAACCCTAACCCTACGCCTAACCCGTACACACACCCTAAGCCTAACCCTAACCCTAAACCTAACCCTAACTCATACCCTAAATCTAACTCTAACCCGTAACCTAACCCTAACCCTAACCCTAACCCGTACCCTAAACCTAACCCTAACACGTACCTAAACCTAACCCTAACCCTAACCCATACCCTAACACTAACCCTACCCTAAATTGTACCCTAAACCTAACCCTAAACCAAACCCTATTCCATAACCTAAATCTAATCCTAACCCTAACTTGTACCCTAACCATGACCCGTACCCTAACCCTAAACCTAACGCGTACCCTAAACCTAACCTTAACCCTAACCAGTACCCTCACACTAAGCCTAACCCTAAACTTAACCCGTACCCTAACCCGTTACCTAACCTAACCCTTAACCTAACCCTAAACCTAACTCGTACCCTAACCCTAACCCTAAACCAAACCAGTACCCTAACACTAACCCTAACCCTAAACCTAACCCTTACCCTGACCCTTACCCTAAGCCGTACCCTAACCCTAACCCGTACCCGAACTCTAACTCTTACACTTAACCTAACCTATACCCTAACCCTAAACCTATCCAGTACCCTAATCCTAAACCTAACCCTAACCCGTACCCTAAACCTAACCCTAACCCTGACCCTAACCCTTACCCGTACCCTAAGCCGTACACTAACCCTAACCCTAAACCTAACCCGTTCCCTAACCCTATCGCTAAACCAAAACAGTACCCTAACCCTAACACTAAGCTTAACCCTAAACTGTACCATAACCCTAACCCTAACCCTAACCCTAAACCGTAACCTAACCCTAACCCGTACCCTAAACCTGACCCTAACCGTACCCTAACACTAACCTAACCGTAACTCCTACTCTAACGTTAACCTAAACCTAACCCGAAACCTAAACCTAACCATAACCCGATCACTAACCCGGACCGTAACCCTAACCCTATACCTAACCCGAACCCGTACCCTAACCCTAACCCGTACCCAGCCCGAACCCTAACCCTAACCCATACCCTAATCCGTACCCTAACCCTAACCCTAACCCGTACCCTAACCCTAATTCTCACCCGTACCATAACCTGTACCCTAACCCTAACCCTAACCCATGCCCTATTCCTATCCCTAACCCTAACATGTGCCCTAAACTTAACCCGTACCCTAACCCTAAACCTAACACTAACCCGAACCCTAACCCTAAAACGTACCCTAACCCTAAACCGAACCCTAACCAGTACCCTAAATGTAACCTAACCCTATCCCTAACCCGTACCCTCAACCTAAACCTAACCCTAAACCGTAACCTAACCCTAAGCCTAACCCGTACCCTAACCCTAAACCTAACCCTAAACCTCACCCGTATCCTAACCCTAACACTCACCCGAACACTAAACCTAACCCGTACCCTCAACCTTACCCTAGCCCTACCCTAACCCTAACCCGTACCCTAACCCTAACCATAACCAGTACCCTAAACCTAACCCTAACCCTAACCCGTACCCTCACCCTAAACCTAACCCTAACCCTAACCCTACCCTAACCCGTACCCGAACCCATACCCAGCCCTAACCCTACCCAATAACCTAACCCTAACCCTAACCCTACTGCTCACCCTAAACGTAACCTGTACCCTAACCTTAACCTGTACTGAAACCTAACCCTAACCAGAACCCTAACCCTAAACCTAACCTTAACCCTAACCTGTACCCTAACCCTAAACCTAACCCTAAAGCGGACCCTTACCCTAACCCTAAACCTAACCCATACCATAACCCTAATCCGAACCCGTACACTAAACCTAACCCTAACCCTAACCCTACTGCTAACCCGTACCCTAACCCTAACCCTAACACCAACCCTAACCCGGACCCTAACCCGTAACCTAACCGTAACCCTAACCTATGCCCTAACGCTAACCCTAAACCTATGCCTAACCTTAACCCTAACCCGTACCCTAAACCTAACCATAACCCTAACCCTAATGACATCCCTAAACCTAAACCTAACCCTAACCAGTACGCTAACCCTAAACCTAACCCTAACCCTCACCCGTACCCTAACCCTAAACCTAATGAGTACCCTGACCCTAACCCCAAACCAAACCAGTACCCTAACCCTAACACTAACCCTAAACCTAAACCGTACCCTAACCCTAACCCTAACAATTACCCTACCCTAACCCTAACCCTAACCCGTACCCTAACTCTAACCCTAACCCTCAACCTACCCTAACCCGTACCCTAACCCGTACCCTAACCCTAACCCGTACCCTACCCCGTACCCTAAGCCATACACAGCCCTAAACCTACCCCTAACCTAACCCTAACCCTAACCCTACTGCTAACCCATACACTCAACCTAACCCTAACCCGTACCCTAACCCTAACACTAACCCGTACCCTAACCCTAACCCTAACGCTATCCCGTACCGATCCCTAACCATATCCCTAACACTAACCCATACCCTAACCCTAAACCTAACCCTAACCAGTACCCTAACCCTAACACTAACTCTAACCCTAACTCGTACTCTAACCCTAAACCTAACCGTAACCCTAAACCTAAACCTAACCATAAACCGAACAGTAACCCGGATCGTAACCCTAACCCTAAACATAACTTGAACCCGTACCCTAACCCTAACCTAACCCTAACCTCTACCCTAACCCGTAACCTAACCTAACCCTAACCCATACCCTAACCCTAACCCTAACCCTAACCCGTAACCTTACCCTAACCCTAACGCTATCCCGTACTGTAACCCTAACGATAACCCTAACACTAACCCGTACCCTATCCCTGAACCTAACCATAACCAGTACCCTAAACCTAACACTAACTCTAACCCTAACTCGTACTCTAACCCTAAACCTAACCGTAAACCTAAACCTAAACCTAACCCAAAACCGTAACCTAACCCTATCCCTAACCCATACCCTAAACCTAACCTTAACAGTAACACTAACACTAACCCTAAACCTAACTCGTACTCTAACCCTAAACCTAACTCTAACCCTAACCCGTAACTTTACTCTAACCCTAAACCTAACCAGTACCCTAACCCTACCCTCTCCAGTACCCTAACCCTAACCCTAACCCTATCCCCAACCCTAACCCATACCCTAACCTTAACCCTAACCCTAACACGTACCCTAACCCTAACCCTAACCAATACCCTAAACCTAACCCTAAACATAACCCTATCCGTACCCAACCCTAACACTAACCCGTAACCTAACCCTAACCCTAACCCGTAACCTAACCCTAACCCTAACCGTAACACGATCCGGTACCCTAACCCTAACCCTAACACCAACCTTAACCCCTACCCTAACAATAACCCTAACCCTTAACAGAACCCTAACCCTAACCCTAAACCAAACCCGTACGATTACCCTAACCTCAACCTGTACCCTTACCATAACCCTAACACTAAACCGTACCCTAACCCTAACCCTTTCCCGTACCCTAAGCCATACACTAACCCTAACCCTAAACCTAAACCTAACCCGTACTATAACCCTAACGCTAATCCAAAGCAGTACCCTAACCCTAACCCTAACCCTAAACTGTACCATAACCATAACCCTAAACCTAAACCGTAACCTAACCCTAACCCTAACCCGTTCCCTAAACTTAACCCTAACCGTAAGCCTAACACTAACCCGTACCCTAACCCTAACCAGTACCCTAATCCTAACCCTACCCTATCCCGTACCCAAACCCTAAACCTAACACTAACCCTATACCGTACCCTTACCTGTACCCTAATCGTAAACATAACCCGTACCATATCGCTAACCCTAACCCTCACCCTGAACCTAACCTTAACGCTAACCCGTACCCTAAACCTAACCCTAAGCCTTACCCCTACCCTAACTCTAACCGAAACCCTAACCAGTACCCTAACCCTAACGCTAACCGTAACCCTAAACCGTACCCTAACCCTAACGCGTACCCTTACACTATCCCTAAAGCAAACCAGTACCCTAACCCTTACCCTAACCCTAACCCTAAACAGTAACCTAACCCTAACCCTAACCCTACCCCTAACCCGTAACCTAAACCTAACCCCAAACCATACCCTAACCCTAAACCTAACCCTAACACGTACCTTAACCCTCACCCTAAATCTAACCAGTACACTAACCCTAACCCTTACCATAACCAGTAACCTAACCCTAACCCTAAACCTAATCCTAACCCGTACACTAATCCTAATGCTAACCCTAATCCGTACCCAAACCCTAACCCTAACCCTAACCGGTACGCTAAGCATAACCCTAACCCGTACCGTAACCCGTAACCTAACACTAACCCGAACCCGGAACCTAACTCCAACCCTATCCCTAACCAGAACCGTAACCTGTACCCTAATGCTAACCCTAAACTGTAACCTAACCGTAACCCGAACCCTAACCGTAACCTAACGCTAACCCTAACCGTAACACTCACCTGTACCCTAATCCTAACCCTAACACTAACCAGTACCCTAACCCTAACCTACCTCTTACCCGTACCCTAACCCGTACCCTAACCCTAACCCTAACCAGTACTCTAAACCTAACCCTAACCCTAAACCTAACCAATACCCTATCCCTTTCCCTAACCCTTACCTGTATCCTAAACCTACTGCGTACCCTAACCCTATACCTAACCCTAACACGTACCCTTACTCTAACCCTAACCCTAACCCATACCCTATCCCTAAACCGTACCCTAACCCTAACCCTAACCCTAAACCTAAGCCGAAACTCTAAACCTAATCCTAACCCTAACCCTAAACCTAACCCTAACACTTTCCTGAACCCTAACCCTAAACCCTAACCCCTACCCTAACCGGTACCCTAACCTGTACCCTAACCCGTACCATAAACCTAAACTTAATCCTAACCTGTACCCTAATCCTAACCCTAACCCTCACCCTAACCCTAACCCGTACCCTAATCCTAACCCTAACCAGTATCCTAACCCTAACACTAATCCTAACCAGTACCCTAACACTAACCCTAATTCTAACCCTAACCCTAACCCTAACCCGTACCCTAACCCTAACACTAACTCTAACCCTAACCCGTAACCTAACCGTTACCCTAACCCATAGCCTGACACTAACCCTAACCCTAACCATAACCCTAACCTTCACCCTAACCCATTCCCTAAACCTGACCATAACCGTAACCCTAAGCCCTACCCTAAAACTAAACCTAACCCTAACCAGTACCCTAAACTTAAACCTAACCTTAAACCTCACCCGTAGCCTAACCCTAACCCTAACATTAACACTAAACCTAACCCGTACCCCCACCCTTACCCTTAGCCGTAACCTATCCCTAACCCATACCCTAACACTAAGCCTTACCCTAACCCTAACCCATACCCTAACCCTAACCCTAACCAGTACCCTAAACCTAACCCTAACCCTAACCCTAACCCTAACCCATACCCTAACACTAAGCCTTACCCTAACCCTAACCCATACCCTAACCCTAACCCTAACCAGTACCCTAAACCTAACCCTAACCCTAACCCGTACCCTAACCCTAAACCTAACCCTAAACCTAACCCGTAACCAAAACCTAACCATAACCCTAACCTGTACCCTAACCCTACCCGGTACCCTAACCCGTACCCTAACCCGTACCCAGCCTTAACCCTATCACATAACCTAACCCTAACCCTAACCCTACTGCTAACCCGTACACTCACCCTAAACGTAACCCGTCCCCTAACACTAACCCGTACCCTAACCCTAACCCTAACCAGTACACTATCCCTAACCCTAACCTTAACCCTACCCCATACCCTAACATTAAACCTAACCCTAACCTGTACCCTTACCCTAACCCTAACCCTAACCCATACCCTAACCTAACCCTAACCCTAAACCGTACCGTAACTCTAACCCTAACCCTAACCAGTATCCTAACCCTAACCTTAAACCTCACACTAACCTCTACCCTAACACTAACCCTAACCCTAACCCCAGCCCGTAACCTAAACCTACACCTAAGGCGTACCCTGAACCTAACCCAAAACCAAACCCGTACCCTAACGCTAACCCTCACCCTAACCCTAACCCTAAACTGTACCCTAACCCTAACCCTAACCAGTACCCTACCCTAACCCGAACCCTATCCCGTACCCTAACCCTAACCCGAACCCTAACCCTAACCCATACCTTAACCCTAACCCGTACCCTTACCCTAACTGTACACTAAACCTAACCCGTACCCTAACCCTAACCCTAACCAGTGCCCTAACCCTAACCTTAACCTTAACCCTAACCCGTACCCTAACCCTAACCCTAACCGTAACCCGTACCCTTAACCTAAGCCTAACCCTAACCCGTACCCTAACCCTAACCCATACCCTTAACCTAAGCCTAACCCTAACCCGTACCCTAACCCTAACCCGTACACAAAATCTAACCCTAACCCTATAGCTAACCCGTACCCTAACGCTAACCCTAACATTAACCCTTACCCGTTCCCTAACCTGTACCCTATCCGTAACCCTTACCCGTACCCTAATGCTAAACCTAACCCTAAACCTAACTGTAAACTGAACCCTCACCCGTACCCTAATCCTAACCCTAAACCTAACTCTTACTCTAACCCTAACCCGTACCGTAACCCTAACCCTAACCCTAACCAGTGACCTAACCCTAACCTTTACCTTAACCCTAACACGTACCCTAACCCTAAACCTAACCCTATCCCTTAACGGTAACCTAACCCTAACCCTATCCCTAACCCATACCCTAACCCTATCCCGTACCCTACCCCGTACCCTGCGCATACACAGCCCTAAATCTACCCCTAACCTAACCCTAACCGTAACCCTACTATTAACCCGTACACTCAACCTAAACCTAACCCATACCCTAACCCTAACCCGTACCCTAACCCGTAACCTAACCCTAACACTAACCCGTACCCTAACACTAACCCTAACCCTAACCCTTAACCTTAACCTAACCCTAACGCTATCCCATACCGTAACCCTAACCATAACCCTAACACTAACCCGTACCCTAACCCTAACACTAACTCTAACCCTAACCCGTAACCTAACCGTTACCCTAACCCATAGCCTGACACTAACCCTAACCCTAACCATAACCCTAACCTTCACCCTAACCCATTCCCTAAACCTGACCATAACCGTAACCCTAAGCCCTACCCTAAAACTAAACCTAACCCTAACCAGTACCCTAAACTTAAACCTAACCTTAAACCTCACCCGTAGCCTAACCCTAACCCTAACATTAACACTAAACCTAACCCGTACCCCCACCCTTACCCTTAGCCGTAACCTATCCCTAACCCATACCCTAACACTAAGCCTTACCCTAACCCTAACCCATACCCTAACCCTAACCCTAACCAGTACCCTAAACCTAACCCTAACCCTAACCCTAACCCTAACCCATACCCTAACACTAAGCCTTACCCTAACCCTAACCCATACCCTAACCCTAACCCTAACCAGTACCCTAAACCTAACCCTAACCCTAACCCGTACCCTAACCCTAAACCTAACCCTAAACCTAACCCGTAACCAAAACCTAACCATAACCCTAACCTGTACCCTAACCCTACCCGGTACCCTAACCCGTACCCTAACCCGTACCCAGCCTTAACCCTATCACATAACCTAACCCTAACCCTAACCCTACTGCTAACCCGTACACTCACCCTAAACGTAACCCGTCCCCTAACACTAACCCGTACCCTAACCCTAACCCTAACCAGTACACTATCCCTAACCCTAACCTTAACCCTACCCCATACCCTAACATTAAACCTAACCCTAACCTGTACCCTTACCCTAACCCTAACCCTAACCCATACCCTAACCTAACCCTAACCCTAAACCGTACCGTAACTCTAACCCTAACCCTAACCAGTATCCTAACCCTAACCTTAAACCTCACACTAACCTCTACCCTAACACTAACCCTAACCCTAACCCCAGCCCGTAACCTAAACCTACACCTAAGGCGTACCCTGAACCTAACCCAAAACCAAACCCGTACCCTAACGCTAACCCTCACCCTAACCCTAACCCTAAACTGTACCCTAACCCTAACCCTAACCAGTACCCTACCCTAACCCGAACCCTATCCCGTACCCTAACCCTAACCCGAACCCTAACCCTAACCCATACCTTAACCCTAACCCGTACCCTTACCCTAACTGTACACTAAACCTAACCCGTACCCTAACCCTAACCCTAACCAGTGCCCTAACCCTAACCTTAACCTTAACCCTAACCCGTACCCTAACCCTAACCCTAACCGTAACCCGTACCCTTAACCTAAGCCTAACCCTAACCCGTACCCTAACCCTAACCCATACCCTTAACCTAAGCCTAACCCTAACCCGTACCCTAACCCTAACCCGTACACAAAATCTAACCCTAACCCTATAGCTAACCCGTACCCTAACGCTAACCCTAACATTAACCCTTACCCGTTCCCTAACCTGTACCCTATCCGTAACCCTTACCCGTACCCTAATGCTAAACCTAACCCTAAACCTAACTGTAAACTGAACCCTCACCCGTACCCTAATCCTAACCCTAAACCTAACTCTTACTCTAACCCTAACCCGTACCGTAACCCTAACCCTAACCCTAACCAGTGACCTAACACTAACCTTTACCTTAACCCTAACACGTACCCTAACCCTAAACCTAACCCTATCCCTTAACGGTAACCTAACCCTAACCCTATCCCTAACCCATACCCTAACCCTATCCCGTACCCTACCCCGTACCCTGCGCATACACAGCCCTAAATCTACCCCTAACCTAACCCTAACCGTAACCCTACTGCTAACCCGTACACTCAACCTAAACCTAACCCATACCCTAACCCTAACCCGTACCCTAACCCGTAACCTAACCCTAACACTAACCCGTACCCTAACACTAACCCTAACCCTAACCCTTAACCTTAACCTAACCCTAACGCTATCCCATACCGTAACCCTAACCATAACCCTAACACTAACCCGTACCCTAACCCTAACACTAACTCTAACCCTAACTCGTACTCTAACCCTAAACCTAACCGTAACCCTAAACTTAAACCTAACGATAATCCGAACAGTAACCCGGACCCTAATCCTAACCCTAAACATAACCTGAACCCGTACCCTAACCCTAACCCGTACCCAGCCCTAACCCTAAACCTAACCCGTACCCTAAACCTAACCCTAACCCGTACACTAACCCTAACCCTAACCAGTACACTAACACTAACACTAACCCTAATCCGTACCCTAACACCAATCCTAACACGTACCCTAACCCTAACCCTAAACCGTACCCTAATCCATACCTTAACACTAACCCTAACCCTAACCTGTACCCTAACCCTAACACTAACCCTCTCCAGTACTCTAACACTAACCCTAACCCTAACCCCAACCCTATCCAATACCCTAACCCTAACTCTAACCCTAACCCTAACCCAAACCGTACCCTACCCTAACACTAATTCGTAACCTAACCCTAACCCTAACCCTAACCCGTAACCTAACCCTAAGCCTAACCCTAAACCTAACCAGTACCCTAACCCTAACCATAACACTAACCCTAACCCCAACCCTAAAAATAAACCTAACCCTAACCAGTTCCCTAACCCTAACACTAACCCAAACCCGTACGCTAACCCTCACCTTAACACATACCCTTACCATAACTCTAACCCTAATCAGGACCCTAACCCTAACCCTTATCCGTACGCTAAGCCATACACTAACCCTAACCCTAACCCTAAACCTAACCCGTACCCTAAACCTAATGCTGAACCAAAACAGTACCCTAACCCTAAAACTAACCCTAACCCTAAACTGTACCATAACCCTCACCCTAAACCTAACCCTAAACCGTAACCTTACCCTAACCCTAACCCATACCCTAAACCTAACCCTAACCGTAACCCTAACACTAACCCTAACCCTAATTCGTACTCTAAACTTAAACCTAACCCTAACCCTAATCCGTACCTTAACCCTAACCCTAAACCTAACCAGCACCCTAACCCTACCCTATCCAGTACCCTAACCCTAACCCTAACCCCAACCCTAACGCGTACCCTAACCCTAACCCTAACCCTAACCAGTACCCTAAACCTAACCCTAAGCATAACCCTAACCGTACCCTACCCTACCACTAACCCGTAACCTAACCCTAACCCTAACCGTAACATGTAACCGATCCCTAACACTAACCCTAACCCGTACCCTAACCCTAACCCTATCCCTCACCTGTTCCCAACCCTAACCCTAACCCTAACCAGTACCCTAACCCTAACCCTAACCCTTACACAAACCCTAACACGTACCCTAACCCTAACTCTAACCAGTACCCTAACCCTAACCCTAACCCTACCCTAATCCAGACCCTAACCCTAAACCTAAACCTAACCCTAATCCGTCACCTAACCCTAACCCTAACCCTAACCCGGACCCTAACCCTTTCTCGTACCCTAAACCGTACCCTCACCTGTACACAGCCCTCACCTTACCTCGTAACCTAACCCTAACCTTAACCCTTCTGCTAACCAATACATTTACGCCAAACCTGACCCGTACCCTAACCCTTACCCTTACTCTAACCCTTACCCGTATCCTAACCAAAAACCTAACCAGTACCCTAACCCTAACCCTAAACTTAATCCTAACCCATACCCTAACCCTAATCCTAACCCTAAATCTAACCCATAACATAACCCTAACCCGAACCCATACACTAAACCTAAACCTAACCCTAACCCTATTGCTAACCCGTACCCTAACCGTAACCCTAACACGAACCCTAACCCGTTCCCTAACCCGTACGCTAACTGTAACAGTAACCTGTATCCTAACGCTAACCCTAACCCTAACCCAGAACCTAACCTTAACCCTAACCCGTACCGTAAACCTAACATTAACCCTAACCCTAACCCCTACCCTAACCCTAACATTAACCCTAACCAGTACCCTAACCCTAACCCTTACACAAACCCTAGCATGTACCCTAACCCTAAACCTAACCAGTACCCTAACCCTAACCCTAACCGTAACCCGTACCCTCACTCTAACACTAACCCTAACCAGTATCCTAACCCTAACCCTAACCCTAAACCTAACACTGAACTCTACCCTAACCCTAACCCTAACCAGTACCCTAACCGTAACCCTAACCCTAACCTTTATCCGTATCCTAATCCATACCCTACCCCTGTCCCGAACCAGTACCCTAACCCTAACCCTTAACAGTACTGTAACCTATACCCTAACCCTAAACCTTTCCCGTAACCTAACCCTAAACCTGACCTTAACCAGTACCGTAACCCGTACCCTAACCCGAACCCTAACCCATAACCTAACCCTAAACCTAACCCGTACCCTAACCCTAACCCTAACCCTAACACTAACCCTCACCCGTACCCTAACCCTAAACCCGTAACCTAAACTTAACCCTTACTCTAACCCTACCCGTACCGTAACCATAACCCTAACCAGTAACCTAACCCTAATACTAAACTTAAATGTAACCCGTACCCTAACCCTAACCCTAACCCTAACCCTAACCCTAACCCTAACACGTACCTTAACCTAACCCTAACCCTAACCCTAACCCGGACCCTTACTCTAACCCGTACACTAAACCTAACCCTAACCCTATCCATATTGTTAACCCGTACCCTAACCCTATCCCTAACATTAACACTAACCCGTACCCTAACCGTAACCCTAACCCATACCCTAAAGCTAAACCTAACCCTAACCGTAACCTTAACCCTCACCCGTACCCTAAACCTAACCCTAACCGTAACCCTAAACCTATCCAGTACCTTAACCCTAACTCTAACCATAATCCGTACACTACCCCTAACCCTAACCCTAACGCTAACCCTAACCAATACCCTAACCCTAACCCTAACCTCTAACCTAACCCTAACCCTAACCCTAACATTAACCATTACCGTAACCCATACGCTAACCCTAACCCTAAAACGTAACCGAACCCTAACACTAACCCTAACCCGTACCCTTACCCTAACCCTAACCCTCACCCGTACCCAACCCTAACCGTAACCCTAACCAGTACCCTAACCCTAACCCTAACCCTAAACCTAAATCTAATCCGTCACCTAACCCTAACCCTAACCCTAACCCTAACCCTTTCCCGTACCCTAACCTGTACCCTCACCCGTATCCAGCCCTCACCCTACCCCGTAACCTAACCCTAACCTTCACTCTTCTGCTGACCCGTACACACACGTCAAACCTAAAATGTTACCTAACCCTAACCTGTAGCCTAACCCTTACCCTTACTCTAACCCTAACCCGTATCCTAACCAAAAACTTAAGCAGTACCCTAACCCGAACCCTAAACTTAATCCTAACCCGTACCCTAACCCTAACCCTAAACCTAACCCGTACCATAACCCTAACCCTAACCCGTACACTAAACCTAAACCTAACCCTAACCCCATTGCTAACACGTACCCTAACCCTAACCCTAACACTAACCCTAAACCGTTCCCTAACCCATACGCTAACTGTAACCCTAACCTGTATCCTAACGCTAACCCTAACCCTGACCCTAGCCTTAACCCTAACCCGTACCCTAAACCTAACATTAACCCTAACCCTAACCCCTACCCTAACCCTAACGTTAACCCTAACCAGTACCCTAACCCTAACCCTAACCCTTACACAAACCCTAACATGTACCCTAACCCTAAACCTAACCAGTGCCCTAACCCTAACCCTAACCCATATCCTAACTCTAATACTAACCCTAACCAGTATCCTAACCCTAACCCTAACCCTAAACCTAACACTGAACTCTACCCTAACCCTAACCCTAACCAGTACCCTAACCGTAACCCTAACCCTAACCTTTATCCGTACCCTAATCCGTACCCTTACCCTATCCCTAACCAGGACCCTAACCCTAACCCTTACCCGTACCGTAACCTATACCCTAACCCTAAACCTAACCCGTTACCTAACCCTAAACCTGACCTTAACCAGTACTGTAACCCATACCCTAACCCGAACCCTAACCCTAAACCTAACCCTAAACCTAACCCGTACCCTAACCCTAACCCTAACACTAACCCTCACCCGTACCCTAACCCTACCCGTAAACTAAACTGAACTCTTACTCTAACCCTAACCCGTACCCTAACCCTAACCCTAACCCTAACTCTAACCCGTACCTTAACCTAACCATAACCCTAAACATACCCGGACCCTAACTCTAACCCGTACACTAAACCTAACCCTAACTCTATCCATATTGCTAACCCGTACCCTTACCCTAACCCTAACATTAACACTAACCCATACCCTATCTGTAACCCTAACCCATACCCTAACGCTAAACCTAACCCTAACTCTAACCGTAACCTTAACCTTCACCTGTACTCTAAACCTAACCCTAACCCTAACCCTAAACCTATCCAGTACCTTAACCCTAACCCTAACCCTAATCCGTACACTACCCCTAACCCTAACCCTAACCCTAACCCTAACCAATACCCTAACCCTAACCCTAACCAATACCCTAACCCTAACCCTAACATTAACCATTACCGTAACCCGTATGCTAACCCTAACCCTAACACGTGACCGAACCCTAACACTAACCCTAACCCGTACCCTAACCCTAACCCTAACCCTCACCCGTACCCAACCCTCACCCAAACCCTAACCAGTACCCTAACCCTATCCCTAACCCTTACACAAACCCTAACACGTACCCTAACCCTAACCCTAACCAGTACCCTAACCCTAACCCTAACCCGGATCCTAACCCTTTCCCGTACCCTATCCCGTACCCTCATCCGTACCCAGCCCTCACCCTACCCCATAACCTAACCCTAACCTTAACCCTTCTGCTAACCCGTACACTCACGCCCAACCTAACCTGTACCCTAACCCTAACCCGTACCATAACCCTTACCCTTACTCTAACCCTAACCCGTATCCTAACTAAAAACTTAACCAGTACCCTAACCCTAACCCTAAACTTAATCCTAACCCGTACCCTAACCCTAACCCTAAACCTAACCCGTACCATAACCCTAACCCTAACCCTTACAGTAAACCTAAACCTAACCCTAACCCTATTGCTAACCCGTACCCTAACCCTAACCCTAACACTAACCCTAACCTGTTCCCTAACCCATATGCTAACTCTAACCCTAACCTGTATCCTAAGGCTAACCCTAACCCTAACCCTGACCCTAACCTTAACCCTAACCCGTACCCCAAACCTAACATTAACCCTAGTCTTTTAGTCATCATTAATTTTCTGGTATTTCAGAGAATTTCTCCCTCTACTGTTTACTTCATTTAGCAATCTCCATAGATTTTTGCATTATTAATATTACTGTATTCTCTCATCTATATACAGTACAAAGACAATAAGCAAACAAACACACTGGGGAAAAGTGGGTAAAACAAAGGTGTTTGGAGGGAAAGCACATGTTTTTCCAGCTACTAAAAACCTGATATTACATGAAAAATTAAGTTTATAATTGGTATATATTTGACAAAAAGATGTGACTTTTAAAAACATTGTCGTTACCATTTCTGGTCATAGCATATTCTAGTTGTGTTATCCCAGTAGTGCTCCTGAAGGAAAGATTTAAGTGCAAGTAGTTTATTTGGGAAGTTATTTCAGGAAGCATTGCAGGGGTCGGGGGTGGGCAGAAAATGAGATAGGGAAGGGAAGGAAGTAAATAGAGCAGGCAGATATGAGCAGGTCATTGCTATAGGCAACTGGAGCTCAATTCCAACAGTAACTTCTGAAATATGGTGTACAACACAAATTAGGAAATTATAGCCCTCAGGTAAAACCTGCTACATCACCTATTTTGGTACCCCCTGCAGTCAAGGGCACCATTCCAGCAGTCTGGCACTGTGAGCCACAGAAACCAAGTTTAGATGCCCTCCCTATGCTCCCAGCACCTGTCACCCTGGCCAATGGCTGCACCATAGTCCTGCATGGGGTCTGTGCCAGTGGCCACCTTCACATTTGGCACTTCTCCATGTTGACAACTTTTGGACACCTAGCTTTGGAATCTCAGGCTGAGTATCAGGAGCTCTGAATGTCACCTCATCTCTGTCCAACTGCCCAAATTGGGTTTGGAAAACTCTTTAGGAGAAGAGAAGGAAATGCAGGGATTCCTTGGATAGAGAATGAAACTGATGAGGAGATAGCCAGCATTTCCCACTACCAGGTATCCCTCTTGCCCAGTTCTTTTTCCGGAGAATTTTTCCACTTGAGCCAAAACAGGCCCACCATCTGGGATGGCTCATCCCAGGAAAATGAGGCAACACAAGTGTTTTCTATCTTGTTATATAAGTATCTACATAATATACTCAACCTTGCCTCTTGGCAGAAAATGCTAAAAATAATCATCACCTGGCCTATGATGGGCTGAATAATATCCTCCCCAAAGATGCATATGTCCTAATCCCCAGAAATTGTGAATATGTTACCTTACCTGGCAAAAGGGGCCTTATAGATGTAACTAATTTAAGGATCTTGAGATTATCCTGATTATCCTGTGTACCCAATGTAATTACAAGGGTCCTTATAAGAGAGATGCAGGAAAGTCAAATAAAAGATGGCAATGTAACAAAAGAAATTGTCAGTGAAGGAAATATAATGTCACTGCACTTTTTAAAAATTAAATTCAATTTATTTAACATATGGTGTATTATTAGTTTCAGAGGTAGAATTTAGTGATTCATCAATTGCTTATAACATCTTGTGCTCATTGCATCACATGCCCTCCTTAATGCCCATCACCTAGTTACCCCATTCCCCATATACCTCTCCTTCTGTATCTCTCAGTTTGTTTCCTATAGTTAGGCATCTCATAGTTTGCCTTCCTCTCTGTTTTTATCTTATTTTTTTTTCCTTCCCGTTCCCTATGTTCATCTCTTTTGTTTCTTAAATTCCACGAGTGAAATCATATGGTATTTGAAAATAGAGAAGGGGACCACATTTCAAGAAAAAACGTATAGCCTCTAAGACTAACAAAGCCAAGGAAACAGATTCTCTTGTAGAGCCTCCAGAAGGAACGAGTCCTAGTAACACCTTGACTTTAGCCCAGTGAGACTGATGTTGAGCTTCTGACCTCTCGAACCATAAGATAATAAAATTTAATTGTTTTAAACCACTTTAGTTTGTGATAAATTGGCAAGGCAACATATGTTGGGAGCCGCGTGCCAGGAAGCGGTTAAAGGATCGAACAATGGCTCTCTGTTGACTCTTCCAACCCCGGCCCACCTGTCTCACCCTTGTTGTTGAAGGCTTGTGGCTCAAGGACGCATACTATAGCTATCTATTCAAGGGCACGTACTGTTGCTGTCTACCGTGAAAGGACATGTCTGGAGAACTAAGCTTAAAATATCCTGCTTGTTAAACAACCCTGCTTTATAAAAGAGTGAATAATACAAATAAAGTTGGCATTGTGGCTGAATCCGGCCATATGTCCCTCCTGCTCCCACTCTGTTTATGTCTCTTTTCTTTTCCTCATTCCCTTACCCTCATCCCTGGACGGTTGTCACCCCCAGCGCGCGCGACAAGTGGCGCCCGAACAGGGACTTGAGCATAAAGCACATGAGAAGGTTCCGGAATTGAATTATTCAGGTAAGGGAACCAGGCGGTGTCCTGGGACGGCGGGATTAAAATCATGGGACAAGAGCAATCAGCAAATCAGGTTTTATTTATAGCTGGATTACAAACCCTTCTCCGAGAAGGAGGGTTCAAGGTACCTAATAAGGCCTTGAAAAGCTTTTTCAAAACTGTCAGGGATTTATGCCCGTGGTTTCCGACTGAAGGGTCCTTAGATTTAGAACATTGGAGAAGAATTGGACAGGAACTGAAAAATCAAATTTCCCTTAGAGGCGAGACAGCAGTCCCAGCCGGGACTATGAGATTGTTTGAGCAGTTGCGACAAGTCATTGACCCTTTGCATAAGATTGAGATTATTTCCTTGAAATCTGAAACTGAGAACAAAAATGATCAATTTGAAAGTAAGTTTGAGGGTGACTCAGGGAATTCAGCCTCCCTCGGCAGTTATGAGGCAAATGGCCTTATCATCCTCTTTTTCTCCTGGCTCTCCCCCCACTCCAGCTGGGGATCACTCCTGGGAAGTTATTCCTGAGCCTCCTGGGGTCATCCCCCCTGCCCCACCGCCTATATCCGATCCAACAAAAACTTATGGGTCTCATAAGGCAGGCCGTAGGGGACCCCCTTTGTTGAGATCAGGAGGAGATGAATCCGGGGACGACGATGTATATTTGGACAGTGATAATGAAAGTCCTCTGAAAGGATACATGCAGATGACAAAATTTTCTGATAAAGGACAGAAAAAAGGGCCAGTCCCCGGGTATAGGGATCAAGCTACTAGTCCCTTGCCTTTATATCTTACAAAATCCAACCGCAGAGATGAGATCTGGGAAGGAGCACCTGCTGTCCCCCGGCAGACTTTCCCCATAATGACTAACCAACAATCAGCCGGAGGGTTTGATATTAAAGGTGTGACCCCCTTACAAAGGGCAGTGAATGAGGCCTAAAGGCGCGGAGAGGACACCACTGCTTTTCCCGTCTCTTTAGATGATGCCAGTCGGCGCATGTATTCAGCTCTAAACTTTAAAGTGTTGAAAGAATTAAAAACTGCATGTGCCCAGTATGGGCCCACTGCCCCTTTCACTTTGTCCATGCTGGACAATTTGAGTCGAGAGGCCCTGTGCCCTGGAGATTGGCATGTTGTAGCAAAAGCATGCCTTTCTGGGGGGGATTATTTGATTTGGAAATCTGATTATCATAACGGATGTAATGATCTTGCTAAATACAATAGGAGAACTGGAATTCCTGTCTCCTATGAAATGCTTGCAGGGACAGGCGCTTACCATGATGTAGGTCAGCAATTAAATTACGCTGATGTGGCTTATACTCAAATCAATGAGGCTGCTATTAGATCTTGAAGGAAGCTGCCTACTTCTGGGGCCAGAACAGAGGAATTGTCCAAAATACGACAAGGGCCCGATGAGAAGTACTCAGACTTTGTAGCCCGTCTTCTGCAGGCAGTGGGGCGGATAGTTACTGATGTGGAAGCCGGCACTATTATAGTAAAACAATTAGCTTATGAAAATGCTAACAGTGCATGCCAGGCTGCAATTCAGCCATGGAGAAAAACTGGAACTCTTGAAGATTATGTCCGTCTTTGTGCAGAGATAGGCCCTTCGTATGTGCAAGGCTTGACACTGGCTGCTGCTTTAAGGGGAATTTCCCCACAACAGATGCAACAGCAGATGCTAAAACAGGGAACTAGAGGTGGCAGACGTGGGCAAAAAATTTTCACGGGAGCACAGATCTGTTTTAATTGTGGAAAACCAGGTCATTTTAAGAGTCAATGCCCGCAATTGAAGGCCGGTTTTGGGAATTCTGTGAGTCCGCAGCAAGTTGACAAACCTTTATCTCTCTGTCCCAGATGTCAGCGGGGGTTTCATTGGGCTAATGAATGCCGTTCCAAGACAGATCGGTTCGGAAACCCCCTTTCGGGAAACCGAGGTCGGGGCTTGTCGCAGCCCCGACAAACAATAGCCATGCTGACCCCAGTACAGGATCCCTTGAACTAATTAGAGCCAACACAGCTGATCTCCCAGGGATCGACAAATTATACCGAGGTACCCCCTTCAGTGCAGGGCTAGATTTAGCTCCTGCTTCCTATATATTTGGAAGGCTAGATTTAGCTCCTGCTTCCTATATATTTGGAAGGCGGGCAGCCCCCTAAACCCATACCTACTGGAATATAGGGACCTCTTCCTAAAGGAACTTGGGGATTAATTTTAAGTAGATCCAGTTGGACTTTAAAAGAGCTTACTGTATATCCTGGGGTGATTGATGACGACTACACGGGAGAGCTAAAAATTCTTGCTAGTCTCTCCCAAGGGACTCTCACATTGGAACCCAAGGTTCCTATTGCCCAGCCAATATTAATACCTAGGTTTAAAACTGAAAATAAAGTAATAAAACCTCAAAGAGGCAGCCAGGGCTTTGGATCTACTGATGTACATTGGATGCAGTTAATATCTGCAGATAAGCCTTATCTCTGCCTTAAGGTGAATGGAAAAATTTTTAAAGGATTGGTAGACACTGGAGCAGATATGTCCGTCATATCTCAAAATCAATGGCTTAATGCCTGGCCCACACAAGAGACCTCCACTCCAGTTAAGGGAGTGGGTATTATAAATACCCCTAGGATTAGCTCCAATCAGCTTTACTGGGAGACTGAGGATGGACACTCTGGAAGATTTTGTCCCTTCGTTCTTCCTATTGATCTTAATCTGTGGGGAAGAGATGTACTTACAGAAATGGGCTTAGTCCTTGAAACAAAAAACTTCCTGTTTCTAAACAACAGGAAGCTGTTTCTTTTATGATGGCTCAAATGGGTTATGTTCCAGGAAACGGACTCAGGAAAGACTTACAAGGGATTGTACAACCCGTCGAACTTGAGGGAAATCCTGATAAATTAGGTTTGGGTTTTCTCCAGGGCCACTGACAACCCCCCACACTATGCCTCTTGAATGGTTAACCAATGTCCCTGTGTGGTTGGACCAGTGGCCCTTATCTGATCATAAACAAGAGGCTGCTAGAAAGCTGGTTCAGGAACAGGTGCAGTTGGGGCATCTTGTTCCTTCCAACAGTCCTTGGAATACTCCTATCTTTGTCATTAAAAAGAAATCAGGAAAATGGAGATTATTGCAAGATCTCCGAGTGGTTAATGCCGTTATGAAGCCCATGGGAGCTCTTCAACCCGGGCTGCCTGCTCCTTCAGCCATTCCTTTGAACTATCAATTACTTATCTTAGATTTAAAAGACTGTTTTTTCACCATCCCTCTATCTCCTGATGATTGTGAAAAATTCGCCTTTTCAATTCCTACTACTGACCTACAAGCCCCTTATGCCAGGTATCATTGGAAGGTTTTGCCTCAGGGCATGGCCAATAGTCCTACCCTATGTAAGGAATTCGTAGGCAGAGCTTTGACCCCCTTTAGACTTGCTTTCCCATCTGTATATTGTATTCATTATATGGATGACATTTTACTAGCCGCTGATGAGGAAGGGACTCTCTTAAGAGCATTCGAGAGATTGCAGTCTTGCCTTCAAAAATTTAATTTGATAGTGGCCCCTGAAAAGGTTCAGAGAGCTGAACCTTATGAATATCTTGGATATATTATTGAACAAAAAACTATTAAGCCACAAAAAATTCAAATACGCACTGCCCCTCTTAAAACATTAAATGATTATCAAAAGTTATTAGGAGATATCAACTGGATACGTTCAACGTTAACTTTAACTGCGGAACAGTTACACCCCCTCTTTGATATACTAAAAGGAGACTCTAATCCAGCCTCTCCTAGAATGTTGACGGAGGGCGCCAAACAAACATTAGAATTGGTCAATAATAAACTCTCAGAAGCTCAGGTTACAAGAGTTTCTTTGGTGGATTCACTATACTTAATTTTATTGAACCCTGCCATCATGCCTTTGGCTGTCCTTTGGCAACCTCATGGCCCTTTAGAATGGATACATCTCCCATTACATTCTCTGAATGTTATTCATTCTCTTCCTAGGATGCTGGCTCAACTCATCATTCGGGGAAGGACGCGTTCCCTACAACTCCTAGGCAAGGAGCCTGATTTTTTAATCTGTGCTATGTTAACTAAAGAGAAGTTTGAAAATTTACAACAGTTTGACCTTGATTGGCAAATTGCCTTCGCCTCATACCTGGGCCAAGTTAAATTCCATTTGCCGGCAGATAAACTTCTGCAGTTTCTAAATAAGGTTTCAACAATCCCACAAGTTTCCCTTTCTCACTCCCCAATTAAGGAAGCTGCAAACATTTTTGTGGACGCCAACAAATCTGGCAATATTGCAATTTATTATGTCTCTAATAATGAAAAACATATAAAAAATTATCATTACTCAACTAAATCAGTGCAAAGAGCAGAATTAAAAGCTGTTGCTATTGCTTTACAAAAATATCCTGAGCCGTTAAATATTTTCACAGACAGTCTATATGTTGCTCAAGCTGTGCCCTTACTTCCCTCCGCCTTTTTATGTTGTAATGATGAAGAGTTATATATCCTCTTCTCGTCTATTCAACACAGTCTTCTTAAAAGACATAATCTGATTTACATTTCTCATATTCGAGCTCATTCAGGTCTGCCTGGCCCATTATCCTATGGAAATGCAATTGCTGATGAAATCACGCATATTAATTTTCTTTCTTCTTTTGATGCTGCTAAGGAAAGCAAATTTCACCAAAATTCAGCAGCTCTTCGAAGACAATTTAAGATTTCACGCGAATCGGCCCGACAAATAGTAAAAGAATGTCAGACTTGCCCTGAAACCCTCAATCTCCCTTCATTTACTGTTAATCCCTGAGGCCTCTTACCTAATCATCTATGGCAAATGGACGTTACATTATATCCTCCATTTGGTAAATTGAAATATATCCATGTTTCTGTTGATACCTTTTCAGGATATATTTTTGCCTCTGCCCACAGTGGAGAAGCCTTTACTGATGTACAAAATCATCTATTTGCTGCATTCTCCCAACTAGGCCTCCCCAAGGCTATTAAAACAGACAATGGATCTGCTTATACCTCGTCTTCTTTTCAGCAATTTTGCCTAACTTTCGGCATTTCACATTCCACTGGTATTCCATATAATTCACAGGGTCAGGCCATTGTTGAAAGAAGTCATTCCACCCTGAAAACTTATTTACATAAATTAAAAGAGGGGGAGATACTTAAGGGAAAGACTAAGTATTCACCACATATGCATTTGGCATTAACTTTATATGTTTTAAATTTTTTGAATGTTGATGCAGTAGGTAAAACTGCTGCTGAGAGGTTTTGGGCTCCAGAACCAGAGCCCTTCCTTTATGCACGATGGAAGGATCCACTGACGGGACAGTGGTCTGGCCCAGATCCAGTCCTCTGGCGAGGACAGGGGTTTGCTTGTATTTTCCCACAGAAGGAGGAAACGCCGCGGTGGCTGCCGTTGCCGTGCGTCCGATTTACCAAAGAAAATGGCCCGCCTCTCCCTTCGACCACGAGCTCCTCAACAGGACCAGATGGTGAAACCCCGGAGGAGAAGGGGGAGGAGAGCCCCATTGCCTACTCGGGGACAAATAAAAAAGGTGGTTGGCAAAGCCAAACAAACCGTACGTAAAGCCCAGGCCCCCCTTACTCCTACTAACCTGTTTTTGGCTCTTTTAGCAGGCATCTCCGCCTCTACTGAAACAGCCGAGGCGTCCTCTTATTGGGCTTTTATGGTGGACCCTCCTTTTGTACGGCCCGTTACTTGGGATAATCCTACGCCTCATGTACGTACTAATCTAACAGATGCGCTGGGCAGGCTGGAGGCATATTCCATTGAGGCTGTCGCAAGACCCATCAACTGGACTGGGTTGGCAGATCAGGTTCCAATTTGTTTCCAGGCCGCTGAAAACGGTCAGTCCCCCTCCTATGGGTGTCTTTACTAAGCAGGTGACTCGCACCGTCAAGCGTCAGTATTGGGATGACGAAAGACATAATGGAGATCGAAGGGAGGAGGAAATGGTTGATTATTGGGCGCTTAATGAACCATTCTTTGCACGGGGGGCTACTTCTAACCTTCGAGATTCTCCTCCTGGAATGAGCCCTTGGGACTATCCTGACTGCCCTACAGTGCCAAATTGGAAATCATCAGACCCTGAGACTTTGCACCCAGTAATGACACCCTCTTTGCATATAACGGACTGGTCAAAATCAAAATCTGCAGCCTGGCAAGAAATGCAAGTCAGAGTAAGATCTCCAGAACTCCGTGCTGTCTATGAACATTATGGATACGTGCCTCCCAGCATGCTTTCAACACCATGCATGATACATTCGGACCTTTGGAAGCTGGCTGCAGCTCTCCGTCCCCTTAAAACAAACTCTACTACTGGACCTATTTACCCCCCTCATGTTGATCTGTATATTCAGGCTTGTGTACTGCGTCCCTTCCTGTTGGTGGTGGGGAGAGGCAAAATTGATAAGCTTCAAGCCTCTCAGGACAATTACCAGGCTAGTTGCCAAAACTGTGTATTGACTAATTGTTTGCCTGTTCATCTGCCCCCTGGAGATGCTCGCTCTGTTACAGTTATGTTAGTACAGCAACCCCCGTATGTCATGCTCCCTGTTAATATTACTGGTCCGTGGTATACTAGTTATGGGTATTCCTTTGCTAAACAACTCACTGATATGGTGGTAAGAACAAAAAGATTTTTGGGTCTATTGGTGACAGGAATAGTTGCTTTTGTGTCTTTGATAGCCTCTGCCACTGATTCTTCTGTGGCACTCAGCCAAACCATCCACACCGCTCAACATGTTAATTCCTTGGCCCATAATGTATCTGTGGCTCTTGCCACACAAGGGACTATTGATCAAAAAAATTGTTGCTCGTTTGCAGGGGTTGGAAGAAGCTGTGGAGTACCTGGGAGGGCAATATGCTCGGCTCTGAGCTCAGTTATCATTGCAATGTCATGCAGGCTTTCAGCATATTTGCGTCACCGCATTACCTTATAATGAGACAGAACATACATGGGAGCAAGTGCAGCAACATTTAAAGGGGATTTGGAACAATACAGATTTAAGCTTAGATTTGCTAAGCCTGGAACAGCAAGTGGCTGCACTTAACAATGCTCATCTCTCTACTGAGAACCCTGCTGAATTGGCAGATAAATTTTTAAAAGGTATCCGAGGTATTAACCCCTTGCAATGGTTTGAATTTAATTCCCCTGGCATTTGGATTATAATTGCTGTCGCTACAACCTTAGTAATTGCTTTAACTATTGAGATATGCTTATATGCGTCCTTTAAGTTTCCAGCACAAAGCCCTTAAAAATCTCTATTTTCAAGATCTCAAATTAAAAACAATAGGGGGAGATGTTGGGAGCCGCGTGCCAGGAAGGGGTTAATGGATCGAGCAATGGCTCTCAGTTGACTCTTCCAACCACGGCCCACCTGAGCTGCGTGCCAGGAAGGGGTTAATGGATCGAGCAATGGCTCTCTGTTGACTCTTCCAACCCCGGCCCACCTGTCTCACCCTTGTTGTTGAAGGCTTGTGGCTCAAGGACGCATACTGTTGCTGTCTACTGTGAAAGGACATGTCTGGAGAACTAAGCTTAAAATATCCTGCTTGTTAAACAACCCTGCTTTATAAAAGAGTGAATAATACAAATAAAGTTGGCATTGTGGCTGAATCCGGCCATATGTCCCCCTGCTCCCACTCTGTTTATGTCTCTTTTCTTTTCCTCATTCCCTTACTCTCATCCCTGGACGGTTGTCGCCCCCAGCGCGCGTGACACAGAGGGAGAAGCAGGCTCCCTGCAGAGAGCCTGATGTGGGACTCCATCCCTGGACTCCAGGATCATGCCCTGAGCCGAAGGCAGGCGCTTAACCACTGAGCTACCCAGGCATCCCGGTTTGCTTGTGTTTTTTTCTGATTTATGAATTTGTTCATTTTCATCCTTGAAAATTATTTGATCTTTGGAAAAGATTATTTTAAAAAGGATTGTTTTTTGCCCTTATCAGAAGTCTAGGTTCAGACAAACAAAAAACAAACAAACAAAAAGTCCAGAACCACCACTTTAAAATAGTTGCAATTTTTGTTTGTTTCCCTTTAATCATCTGGTAATGTTATTTTTAATTCCATTCAGTTGTGAGAGCTAGCATGTAGTTATAAATTATCAGAGAAGAAAGTAGATTAAGCCTCCACCACATTTCTGCTCAAAATACATGAACAAAATCACAGTAAAAACTGAAGTTAATGGGTAGCATATTTAATTGTAATTCAATATTAAGTGCATTCTTGATACCACAGGTAAGTACACAGTACTTATGTCAAAACTTACATGAAAATGGGAAGCCAATGATGTAGGTGATCCCTGAAGCTATTCTTTTGTTCAACTGAGAGAGCTTTCACTTTGGTTTGCAGACTTCATTTCATGTTTCTTATAGGACACAAATAAAATGGAAGACCTGCTGACAGTTTGGATCCTCGTGGAAATAGACACGAGGATAACATAACCAACTGTGAAAGATAAATAGGGGAGAGAGTAAGGATAGGGAGAAGGAGCTTTAAACAATGATTTTTGAAAGAAAAAGAAAGACAATGATTGGATGGGGAAGAGACTTAGGATGAAGTATAGTTCTCAGAAAGTCTTGATCAACCCTACAAAAAGCTCCAAGCAAAGATTTACTGTTAGAAGAGTCCTGCATCAACCAAAATTACTCTCCTCTTTCCTTGTGCTCCATCAACAGCTAAGAGAGCCAGTAAAAACCACAGTCTCCTATGAATGTAATGACTTAGCTGAAGGTATGGCTGCTGGAGGTTATCAAATAAACGAAATCTTCCAGCAAGTTCTTCTGAAGTTAGAGCTGAGCAGGGTTCCTTTATGGTTACTGCATCTAACCATGGTGAAGAGGCTGCGATATAATAGGAAATATATATGTAGTGTCTGTCCCTAGTTCCTGACACAGACTTCCTGAAATCCTTGTAATTTTCTGAGTAATGGGGTGATAGGAATACCTTACACAGTCCTCCTAAATCCCTTGATCTTTCCTATGTGATAAAGTATCTTTTGTTCTAGTGTGGGAACTCTTGGTGGATTCCTGGATAGTTTCAGGATGTGGGCTGGTCACCATAAAGATGAAGTGATGGTTAGAAGCATCAAACTCTCATCCCTATCCTCACATCCTCTGGGGAGGGGAAAGGGAATGGAGACTGAGTTAATGATTAATCATGCCCATGCAATGAAGCCTCCATAAAAATCCCTAAGCTATGGGATTCAGAGAGCCTTCAAAGTTATTGAACACATCCACATGCTGGGAGGGTGGTGCACCCCAGTTCTATAGGGAAAAAGCTCCTCATCTTGGGAGTCTTCTGGAGCTCCCCCTATACACTTCTTTGCTATTCATTTTTATCCTTTATAGTATATTTTATAATAAACCGGTAATAGCAAATTAAGTGTTTATCTGAGCTCTGTGAGCCATTATGGTAAACTATCAGACCTGAGGAGGGATAAGAATTCCTGATTTGTAGAGGCTCCTGAGTGGCTCAGTGGGTTAAGTGACCAACTCTTGGTTTTGGCTCAGATCATGATCTCATGGTTGTGAGATGTAGTCCCCATGTCAGGCTGTGTGCTCACTGGGAATCTGCTTAAAGATCCTCTCCCTCTACACCCACCTGTGCGTATGTGTGCTCTCTCTAAAACAAACAAACAAACAAACAAATAAATAAATTATTTTTAAAAAAGAATCTCTGATTGTAGCCAATTCCAGCAAAAATGTGGGTAACCTGGGGACCCACTACTTGTGATTGGTGTTTGAGGTGGGACAGTCTGAAGCTTTAATCATTAGGGTCTGCATACTGATCCTGGGTAGTTAGTAACGGAATTAAAATAAATTGTAGGACATGTAATTGGTATCTGCAGAAAATTGGAGAATTTCTTGGTGTGGAAAATCTACATATTTGGTGTCTAAAGTGTTGCCAAGAGAGAAACAATTTTCTTTTAAAGTCAAAATATACTCCCATAAACCTGGAATTCCCCAGAAAATACATTCTCTCTATAAGGATGAAATAGGAATTATGCCTCCCCTGCCCCACTATGGAAATGAAAAATGTCTGGATTCTTTATCATTGAGTGAGGGCAGAAAATAATTCTAAAATAAGCAGAATGCACTATATTTATAACCAAGTGCCATTTTACATATATGCAAGTTTGTTTTGGACATAGATATTATTCTTTTTTCATGATGCCATAATGAGGTCATACATTATGGTTGCATATTTGTTTAAAAAGGTTGTAAGCTTCCAGGAGGTGGGGATAGTAGCGTTGAATTTCTCTCATTATCTTCCTGCTGCTGGGTCCAGAGCAAATGTGCAATAAATGACTTGGGTGAAGAACATGGATTATTTGTGCCAGAAGGAGCAGTAGTGTTTGGGGGAAAGGTCATGGCCGAATGCCCTTATGGATTTTGCTTATCTTGGGGAAGGGATGTTAGAATAATTGTAAAATATGGAGAAATTCCTTATCACTCTGGAAATTTGGGTTATTTTGTGTGCAGAGACCGATATCCTGATGGCTGAGTTATAACTAGAAGAAAAACACTGAATGTGGTTGGGGACAGCCATTTCTCTTTCATTTATGGGAAGAAATTATGGTTATTACCTGAGATTTCATAGCCATGAATAGAGTACTGATAGAAAGATTCTGAAGTATCTCAGATTTTTCTAGGTATTGTTCTAATCCAAAGAATCAAGGGTTCATAGGTAGTATGAATTAGGAAGCATACAGTTATAATGTTAAGGATTAAACAAACACAAAGACAATGACTCTGAATCCAGACTGCCTAGATTCATATACCAACTCAGCATTTTTTAAAGACTTTATTTATTTATTTATTTATTTATTTATTTATTTAATTATTTGACAGAGAGAGAGAGAGAGAGCACAAGCAGGAGGAGTGGTAGGCAGAGGCAGAAGGAGAGAGAGAAGGAGAAGCAGACTCCCTGCTGAACAAGGAGACTAATGCAGGGTTCCATCCCAAGACCCTGAGATCACGACCTGGGCTGAAGGCAGACGCTTAACCAACTGAGCCACTCAGGCACCCCTAGCCACTCAGTTGCCCCCCAACTCAGCTTTAACTAGCTGTATAACTTGGAGATACTATTTCTTTGTCTGTACAATGGGGACACCCACAATTTTCACCTCATACAATCATTGACAATATAAGTGAGTTAATTTAGATAAAGTGTGTTTAGGTCATATCTTGACACAATATTACCATATTAATATTATCTCTCTGCTTTCTTACC
The DNA here is from genome assembly GCF_048418805.1 of Vulpes vulpes. Taxonomy (NCBI): domain Eukaryota; kingdom Metazoa; phylum Chordata; class Mammalia; order Carnivora; family Canidae; genus Vulpes; species Vulpes vulpes. The sequence continues at coordinate 160,415,213 of NC_132792.1, forward strand.
TGGACACCAGTAAGCTGAGGGGAAGGGAATATACTATTCAACTCTTCATGTTCCACAGCTCTAAAGGCTGCAACATAATAATAACAATAAAAATGATAATAAAATTTATTAACATCTTGTATATCAGTCGCTGTAATTTTATATTTATTTCTTTCCCTTATTACAATGAGGATAGTAACATCAATATGTCCATCTTACAAAGAAACTTATCATTAAAGAAACTTATTACCTTGCTTAAAATCAAACAAATAATAAGCAATGATGTTAAATTCCGGCTTAGTCTAACTTCTGAGTAATCTTTTAAAACCAGTTATGCCATCTTAAAAGGAGCAGAATTTGATAAAACATGCATTGAATAGATGAAAACAAATGAATTTCAAAAAAAAACCCATCATCCCTTTTCACAATAAATTTACTTTATGGATATGTTTAGTAATGATAATGACTTCACAGTCATTTCAGCACTGGTAAATGTGTTTTTTTCAGTATCTTTTACAGGTACTACAGCAAAGTGGTCTCCATAAGGCAAAATAAAATGTGGTGCCCTGGTATCTGTTTCTTTAATTGAGCTTTAAAAATATATATCATTTGAATGAAATTATAATGATTTCATTAACCTATTTTGCCCTTTCTCAAATATAATGACTATAAATGTGATAGGAAATTACAACTGCCCATTGCTGGAAGAAAGCAATCAAGCTAGATTGACCAATATGATTATTACATGCCGGTCTGGCAACTTTTTCCCCCTAGATACTGAAGCTGAAGTTGGCAGATCATATAAATATCTATTTGTCTATTTATGAAAAAATTAAATCAGGAAAACTCAGGATCAAAATTTTAATTAATCAGTTTTACAGAAGGAAATCTCAAATTTTTAGTTCTTAGGGATTTCCATTTTAATAGTAATTATAAAACATTCTGGCTTAGTTTGTTATACAGAGGTGATGGATATACATTCAGTGATTTTCAATGGGAAGCTTAAAATGCATTCCCAAATACCAAAATGTTTTACTGTGAAATAATTTTAAAATTTAGGAGAAAAAGAGACTATTAAGCTCTTAAAGGTGTTTAGGTTCATTTGCTAGATACCATATAAGCCAGATGCTATATGAGATATAAGGACTTGTGGATTTAGTAATTTTCTCATCTTTCAAATGTGAAGAAGTGTTGTTAGATATGCCGACATATAGATACCCAGAGGAAAAAAAGAAACAAAAAGCGATGTGGTACTGGAGAGGAGGAAAATAAAATAGCAATCAAATAAAGAACAAAGATGCACTGCATTGTATAGGGGAATGCAACAAAATATTTTCTCTTTCTCCTTCCACCCCTTCTCACTCTCATTCTCTCTCTCTCTCTCTTTATCTATCTCTTTCTCTATCTCTGTTTCTGTCTCTGTCATCTCTCTCTCTCTCTCTCTCTCACACACACACACACACACACACACACATTCACACTTACACTCTGGATTGTGACCTGTAGTTTAAAAAAAAAAAAAAAGAAATCTGAAGTGTTTGGCTGCTGGCACAGAAGCCCCATTTATAGGTGTAGTCTTTTTAGGAATAGAGATTACAGAGAATCATACATCAGAAAATGAAAAATTTTCTTTCCAAAAAATCATTGATCATTTTATTATATATATATATAACTATTTAATTCACCCTACTGGCCATTTTTTCAAATAATTGCCACTTTTGCCCTTGCTTTCCAACATTATTCACTCATTTTATCCGTTTGAGAAAAATACTCACCTTAATGAAATATATCTCAAAACAGCTAGCATAAAAGACAAAAGAGTAGTTAGAATATTGAGATTGGCTTATTTTTGTGGGTTGAAAAGATTTTCAACCCACAAAAAAGGGCTTGTTTTCAAATAGGTAGTCTCTACATACATACCTGTGAACAGGATCTAAATACCTCCTATTTAAATCATTTATTATTTGGTTAATGACTGAAAAAGAAATTACTTTCCTTCAGTAAAAAGTTATGCTCTGAATTAGGATGATGTCTTCTTGTTCAAACCACACATAAATACACATAAATACACAGAGACCTTGATTTTTGCTGAAGATGTATCCTGAGATTTGATGTATAAGCCAATAGTTTGCCCCCCTTTTGGTCTTTCCTGGCACTTGGAGTCCCCATCATATTTTAATATGCTTTATATTCCAATTAGCAGTCCGCTTAAAAATCAGGTTGAAAATTTCTTGTTTATGGGAAGGGACTTTTGTTTTCTCTGTAACACCATTAAGAATTAGAACTGCTGTTTGAAATAGCAGGAATAGATAAAAAAAAATCCATTGATATAATATTGGACGACGTCTTACCATAGAATGCTTATTACAAATGATAGAGAAACAGGCCTTACCAGGAAGTCCAGGTCATTTAACTTTCTCAAATTATAATTATAATTACCTGTATTTTGAGTGACAGGACCAGGTATCTAGAACCTCAGAAAAGATGCTGTTTTCTCTCTCTCTCTCTCTCTTTTTTTTTTCCCATACCAACAAATTTAGGGGCAGTTTTGAAATAAGACATGTTAATTCTGGAAACGACAATATCACTCTCCAATTTTCTTACAATGCTGTGCTTTCCTTCCCAGTGTCCAGTAAATTTCCTCAGATCCCTACACTGGGAATAATTAGAATACATATCTCTGTAATCCACATTCCAAGAAGCAAACTCAGAGCAAATCACAATTTTTCTTTTTGCAGAGTAACTTAGTTTATGTTTGTCAGGGAAAAAAAACAATAAGCATAAACTTACCTGTATCAACACATGATTGATTAATAACCTCAAACCCTTTCTGTTTATTTGTATTGGAAAATTGGGTACACGCTAACCATAATAATTTTTTTCTTGGTGAAATTCCAAACACTACTTTGAGTTATAAATAATTTTATGCAAGCAGATGTAGAACTTTTTTTCTTTCTTTCTTTAGTTAACTCTGAGTCTGGGGAGTTCTGCTCAGGAGTGAATTAGCAATTTTGCTTCCATCAGAACCACTTCTCTGCAGAGGTTTATTCTCCAAATAAACCTTTTTTTCCACTAAAAGGTTCCCTAGCAGCCACAAACCCTGTGGCTTCCAAATTTTGCACCTTCTAAGATTTTTCCACCAGCCTTCCTTTCCACTCTCATCTTCATCCCCCACCTTTCTTTCATGAAATACCTTCCACTTAATTCACCAGACAATTGTAGAAAAGTTTGGTGACCCGGAGTCACTGAAAGCCCAGAAACCAATATGTGGAACACAGGAACCTATATATATGCCTAGGACTTCAGAGTAAGGAGCTTAGGTGGTTCATCAATGAGGAATAGTTATATAAGAATACATATTAAATATACAGAGAAAAGATAAAAATAGAGGGCAGCCTGGGTGGCTCAGCGGTTTAGCGCCTCCTTCAGCCCAGGGTGTGATCCTGGTGACCTGGGAGGGAGTCGATGTCAGGCTTCCTGCCTGGAGCCTGCTTCTCCCTCTGCCTGTGTCTCTGTCTCTCTGTCTCTCTGTGTGTCTCTCATAAATAAATAAATAAAATATTTAAAAGAGAGAGAGAGAGAGAGAATAGAGATATACTATAGACAGAATAGAGATACACTATAGAGATTTATGTACTATATATAGAGAAAAAGATATATGTGCCAGTAGGAATTTGTTTGAAAAGTGTAAATGGGCAAACTCTCCCTTAGTTTTTAAATTTTGTTTTGTTGTTGTTTAAAACAGTTTTAATTGTGCCCATTGTTCACAAGAGTGTGAAGAAATTGACACTCATGTTTAACAGCTGGTTTGAAAAAAAAGTTCAAATTTTTCTGTAGTGTGATTTAGGAATATAAATACCAATGTATATTAGAAACCAGAAAACTGTGCAAAATATCATATGTAACAATTAGACTTCTAGGGACTCCTCACAAGAAGAATTTACAGGTATGTTCATGTTCACCTCAAGTATGCTTAATACAACATTTTTATAGTAGTGAAATGTTGACAGTGATGTAAATACCCAACACAGAGAAATTATTAAATTAATAGTACACATGTACACATATACACACATGTACTGGAAAAATATACAGCTATTAAAATGGCATTATAGAAGACTATTAAATGATTAAGAAACTGTTCATGATCTATAAGATGACAAAGGGTCCTTAAATTATATATATATATATATAACAAGATATACACACGTGTGCATATGCACATATGTATATATACAAAATTAAAACTGGAATGAAGCCCACAAAAATGTTAATAATTTATCCCTGAGGTACGATAGTTTTGTTTTGTTTTGTTTTTGGTGAGAATATTTAAATTTAAGACATTACTCTCTTAGCAATTTTCAATTATGTAACAGTGTTGTTGTCTATAGTTACCATGTTTCACATTAGATCCTCAGACTTCTTTTATCTTGTAGCTGAAAGTTTGTACCCTTTAACTAAGTTCTCCCTCTTTTCCCTCTTACCAGAGATGGATCCATCTCTGGCAACTGCTTTTCTACTCTCTGTTTCTATGAGTTTTGTGTTTCTGTGTTTTGGATTTTTTGTTTGGTTTTCTTTTTAGATTTCACACATGCATAATATCATGCAGTATTTGTTTTTTTCTGTCTGGCTTATTTCAGTTAGCATAAGCCCTCAAGATCCATATTGTCTTCAATGCCAGAATTTCCTTCTTTCTCATGGCAGAATAATATTTCATCATGTGTTTATATATATATATATATATGTATATATATATATATATATATATCACATCTTTTTTTAATCCATTTGTCCATTAGGTGACACTTATATTGTTTCCATATCTTGCCTGTTGTAAATAATGCTATTTTCATTTCCTTTGGATATGTACCCCAAAGTAGGATTGCTGGATCATATGATAGTTCTATTTTTAACTTATTATGGAAAGTCCATACTGGTTTCCTTAGTGGCTATAGATAATTATATAGATAAATATATAAATTCTTTGTTGAGTGAATGAACGAATACAAAGCTAATGGAATAATTTAATGAAAAGTAAATGTTCAGGGTTAATTATAGTATATTCCCTGATCTGTGCATATCAGCCTCTCCCCTTTATTCACTCCTGAATACAAAATTCTTCTATCACTCCATGTCTCTCATAGTGTTTAACACAATGCCAGAATGGTGTAAGGTGGAAAATCGAAGCCTATTTATAAGGTGGAATTCCCTCTATGTTAAGAAGTTCTGTGTATATTATACCTATATGTTTTACACCAACAAACATGTTAAAAAGTAACATCTATTATCATAAATTGAATTCACTCCAGTTTTTACCACTTTTCCCTTAATACTCTTCTAATTATTATTTTTTATTTTTATGATATAATTTCTCTGGTTAGCCCTTCTAGTGAATGATTTTGCCTTCTAGCACAGTATTTTTCTACCTAGTGGTGGTAAAGCAAATTTTATTTCCTGATTTATCTTCAAATGCAGACCAATAATTACATAAAATACAGTAAGAATTTTTAGAAAGAAATGTTAAAAAAAGACATGCCAAATAAAAACCCAAGCTTTTATATTTCATTCTAAATATAGGAATCCACTTCCATAAATAAGGAGTCCATAGGCAAAAGTGATGATAAGGGAGATTAATAACTATTTTTTCATGGAAATCTTGATAGATCTCTTTGAAACTCAGTGTTTTCACCTGCAACATGGGAATTAAGATAACTAGACTGAAGAATTATTAAAAACATCAAACAACTCACGTAAAATATCACGTAAGCAGGTTATCATGTATGCATGTTTGTGTATGTGACATCATTACGATTATTTATTTTCATTACTTGAGCCGTCTGATTCTCAAGCACTTCATAGTGTGTGTTCCCTGGTCTCCTCCACTCCTGGTTCCCTCAGGCAGAACATTATATATATTTTAACCAGAAGTTTCTTTTCCTTCCAAAAAGACCACTTTATTTTGACTCTGTTCTACTACTTCCCTTAGATGTTTGAAAACTGTTTTTAATACCTTCATCCTCAAGCTCATCAATTTCTGTTTTATACAGAGAGATTTCCTTTGTTATTTCTAAGTAGGATACTTTCCTGGTTTTGCTTTTTTAAGTGGCTTTTTATACTCCTATGCTGTCATATAGTGTACTTCACCATATGCTTTTCAAGATTTCCCTTTTTCTGCCTTCAAAAATTTATCTTCCGGAAAGCATTCTTATCTGCTCATGCTTTCACATGAGTTAGTGAAATGTGAAATTTGTTCCCCAAAGTAATGTTCCAATTCACTTTGACACAGGAAAATACAACAATAAACTGTAATTGTTCTCCTGTAAACAGGTACGTAACCCTCTGTTAAGCTGCTCCTGTGTGTGCAATGGAACTTGAAGAAGCGTGAGTAACCTGCTTGTGAGGAGACCACATAGAACTAAGACACACACACAAAAATGATCCCTGGAAGCTCTTTGTTCAGCCTTGCTCTACTTTCTAATAGTGGATTTTGCCTTAATTTCATTTGCTTTTCTTCTCCACGTTTTGTTTTGCACCACAGTCCTCTCTACAGAGTGCAAGCCAATAGTTCTCCTTGAGTCAGTCTCTCTGCATGGTCACATTTCACAGTGCCACTTTTGCATCTGGTAGCACATTTATGGTTTTGCTACTTTGATCTGTTTAATTGTACTTCCTACTGTTCTCTAGAGAACTCTCTTCATATCTGTCTACAACCTGTGCTCCTCCTGTAAAAAGCAATGTCAGCTGCATTAAATAAAATTCATTTTTGAGTGTATATTAGAGTCCCAGTTTCACTTGTGTATTTTACTTTCTTGGAAGTACCTGAGAATCTCCTTGTAAAAGAGTCTCCAGACCATACATACAGACAGAAGCTATAAAAGCAGGCTTGTCTCATTTCTCTGGCACCTTGCACTATACACCCTTCACACACAATCCCCCACCACTGCGTATGGGCTGCTGATGGGGTTGTTGGGAAAAGTCTTCACATATTTCATCAGTGTTCAGACAGATGGTCTTAAACAGAAACTGTTTGTGTTGTTGTTTTCCTGATCAAACATTTGCTTCATAGAAATAAAATTAATATTCTTCCCACTTTCCTCTTAAAGCATGGTATCTCTTCAAATTCCTCAACCCAATAGCTTTTCTCTTTGCTACCGTTGTGCCTATCATATGTTTTATGCTATGCTTAGAAAATTCTTGAAATCAAGGTCCAGTTTCATTGTCTACAACTTTTAGTCTTTCAATTTTCAAAAATTACCAAGGCGAGATTCTGTTTGCAATTACTATTTTTAAATATTGTAGTAAATCATATGTAAGATGTGCTTAAATATGTAAAACATTTCTTTAGAGTACTTACTTCCTTGAACTTAGTTCTTGAACTGATCATTTCCAATAAATAAGCAAGTGCTTATTATTTTGTTGCCACCTTGCATCAGCTCAGACTCCTTCTTTCCTATTTCTGAAGTTCCTTTATAAATATCGCTGCCATCATTTAGGGAGCACAAGTATCACCATTGTTTTTCTTTAGTGCCAACTTAAACTGCAACTTTTTTTTCCTTTTACTCTCCATACTCTCTCTCTGCACAACCTCAGATGTCTGTAGGAAGTGTCTTTGTTCTTGTCTGTTTTTCTCTTCTCTCAGCATCCTATCTTTACAGACCTGTTATTTCCATTTGGATTACTGCTTCCATGTCCTCACCCTGACTTTCTCAGTCTATGTACTCCTTTAAATATTTCTGCAGCTATTTTACTCTTCAAAGCTGTTGGCTTGATTCCTTCCCTGGGGAATTTTCTTTATATCATTTTTAAAAATATGAGCCACCATTTTGTGACAGCTGGAAAGGTGAACAGGAATTCTCTATTCTTGATTATTCCTCTTATATTTTTTTTTATTTTTTTATTTTTTTTAAATTTTTTTATTTATTTATGATAGTCACAGAGAGAGAGAGAGAGAGGCAGAGACACAGGCAGAGGGAGAAGCAGGCTCCATGCACCGGGAGCCCGACGCGGGACTCGATCCCGGGTCTACCAGGATCGCGCCCTGGGCCAAAGGCAGGCGCCAAACCGCTGCGCCACCCAGGGATCCCCCTCTTATATTTTTAAAAATTTCTTCTTGTTCTCATAGGGACATTCTCAGCCTCCAAATACCTCTGCCAAATTTCTCAGCTGTTGAGAGATTAATTTCAGCTATTACCATAGCAGGATCAGAAAAACTAACATCGTTCACATTGCATTATAGAACCTCTATTTTCCCTTGTATATATATATACAAGGGAAAAAAATATATATATATATTAAAAAAATCTATCAGCTCCTCTCATTTTTCCAGGGATCTTTTTGGTAATACAACTACAAGTGTGTGTATGTAAGTTAGCATCATTTGATCTCATATTGAAGATTGGCTTACACTTTGATTTTATTGCCAAGTATTTTGGAGTCAGAAAAACCTCAAACACTAGCCCCTTATGAACTGCATGATTCCATGACTCAATTTTATCTTGGAGAAATGGAGATTTTATTAAGTGTAGCTTTTGTTTACTGTTGTGACTTGTACTGAAGTATTTTTACATGTGAAATTCTTGGCATGATACTTAAACCCCTGACCTTTAATTTCCTTATCTTGAAAATGAAAATAATGCATCATTTGCAGAAATGGGTTATATATTAGCAATAATGATTGTAAAGTACCTGATACTCAATAATTGCCAGTAATGGTGATGATTGCTATTATCATAATTCACTTTTTAAAGTTTATCTGTCTCTATAACATTATTTTCTAAGATAGTTAAAATTATCTCCAAGTATCAGTTCTTTTTTTTTAACATGGTGAGTTAATAATAATGTGGCTTAAAAATATTTGTATTTGTTTCAAATGGGAGGTAAAGTTACTTTAATTTATAATGTTTATTTTTCTCTCTCCATTCCTCATTTCCAATCATACATTCCACAGTTTGAAGGTCATGTCTGGTATATTTGTAATATCCACTTCAACATGGACAGAACAGGGCACAGAACCCTGAATAGAGACGCATAACCTTCTATGCATCCACCTTCATAAATGTGATGTTGAATTTTTGGACTAATATATACAGTTTTTTTTTTATTCCAATTTCCACAACTTTTTTCTTCTTCTATGTGACATTTACTGAGTGCCCTAAGCATGGCAGGCAATATGCTAACCCTGGGGAATACAAAGTTGAAGATAATATCCTTACTCAAATGATTTCATAAACCCGTGGAAGGGTACACCCACGTGAAACACATCATTACAGTACAAAGTGATTTTATTGTATTTTTTGAGAATCTCTTTGATCTCCTACTTTTCATTCTACTTTTAGTTCTTCTCAAGTCTATCTTTTAACTCCTTTTCAAATCTGATGTTTTTACTTTTTTCTAAGATTGTATTAAAATTAAAAGGAGCCTTAATTTTCTCCTCCCCTGCTCTGCTTTAATTTATAACAGAAATCTTTACTTTTTACCCAGTAGATGATCTTTAAAAGTACTATAAACTTTTCAAAAAACGATATGCAGAGTATGATTCAAAAACTCTCATATATGCACAAAATAAATCTAATATTTATAAGTTAGATATGCTTCATTAATCCATATCCTAAATATAAAAACAGTTTACCTTTAAGTAAATTTTTTGGTTTTTCCAATAAAAAGTATATTTTCAAAACCCTAGTCCCATTACCCACCTAAAAAGTTAACAACTGTTAATCATTCCAGTCATATACTCTTTGTTAAAAAATCCTTTCTTTTATGTGTTATTGGTAGAAAACAATAGCCAAGTCATTATGTTCATGCATTTCTGGATCAAGAAATTGAGCAGTGCTTAGCTAAGTGATTCTTTTGCTCCATGTGATTACTCAGCGCTAAGCCTACCCATATCGGGGGAGGGGACATACGCCCTAATTCTCAATGGGAAGAATTTCCAATAAACTTGACGACATGTTTTGAAACCACAGTAGTCTTTAGTATTATATATAACACTATTAATAGTGTTATTAATAGTTCCATATTTCAAATTTTCTCAATTGTCTAAAAAGTGTCCTTTTACACTCAATGTTCAAATCAGGCTGCTTATATCTGTATCGCATTTGGTTATTATTTTCTTTAATATCTTTTATTTTTTTTAAAAAGGCTCTTTTTTTATAGTGTTGACTTGACAAGACCAGATCAATTATTTTATAAAATTACCTACCTTACTTCTTTGTGGTGTCACTTAATTTTATTGCTCCAACTCCTATATCTCCTGAAAACTAGAAATGAAATCTGAAGGTATATTAAATTTACATTCAGCATTTTGTCAGGGTGTCTACTGCATCCTATCTAGACAAACATAATGTCTGGTCAGCCATTATTAGTGGTTGATAAATTGCTTCAGGAAGTGACAATTTGTTCTCTCCTTTGCAAATTTATGATTTTTTTTTCATCTTGAAATCAACAAATAACACTTGGGGTGATGATTTTAACTTTAGGAATAACTTTAGGAATAAATACACCTATCAAGCTCTCACAAGATGTTTTTTAAATACATTGATAATTCTTGCTTGATATAATCATTAGAGTATTAGAGTAGTGGTTGCAAAGTGATGAATTTCTAATTCTATCTATCCTTTATATATATATATAGGGTGTGGTACATGCTAGAAATTAAAACCAGGCCAGGGAATTTGGAAATTAGTAGCATTAGAAATGAGTTTAAGTTGGAGGTTGGAAAAATATGAAGAGAGCTTGCATGCCAAGAAAATGAACCTTTATTTTATTTAAAATACAACAGAAAGCCACAGAATGGTTAGGGCAGAGGAGTGACATGATCTCATTGATATTTTAAAATAATCACTTCCAGGATGCCTTGGTGGCTCAGCTGATTAAGCATCCAACTCTTGGTTTCAGCTCATGTCATAATCTCCAAGTTCTGAAATGAGCACTGTGTAGGACTCCATGCTCATTGTGGAGTCTGCTTGAGATTCTCCCTCTTTCTGTCCTTCCCCCTCTGCCCATTCTCCTGCTCATATATTCTCTCTCTCTCTCTCTCTCTCTCTCTCAAATAGATAGATGATAGATAGATAGATAGATGATAGATAGATAGATAGATAGATAGATAGATAGATAGATAGAAAGATAAAAGCTTAAATCATATTTGGAGATGCATTTTGGAGAATGAATTAGAAGAAAGCAAAAATTAAAACTGCATTCTATTATTACCTGTTTCAACCTCCCTTTTACCCATGACTTGCTAATTTCTGTATTCTTCCTATTTTGATTTGCCAGAATATTTCTTACAAAGTGCATTTGTCCTCTGAATGCTTCAACCTCTTTGAAATTTTTCTGATGTAAAGGCATGGATACTCCCTTCTTTGATGTGTCTCTATATTATTTACCATTATTACAGCATCTACCCTTTCTTTCTGTATTATGTGTTTATATAGCAGTTTTCCTATGAATCTATAAGTTATCTGAGGGGATGATATAGTATTATCTTTGAATCCAAAATGGCTAACAAAAGTATAACACATCCGGAAATTTTTGAAATAAATAAATAAATGGAGATGTTAAGATGAATCTCCACAGACATTCAGGTTTTTTAATTTTTTAATTTTTTCAAAGATTCTATTTATTTGAGAGAGAGCAAGAGCAAGAGTGGCAGAGGAAGAGGGAGAAGCAGACCCCTTGCTGAGCAGAGAGCCCAATGTGGGGCTCAATCTCAAGACCTTGGGATCATGACCTGAGCCAAAGGCAGACACTTAACAGAACGCACCCCTCAGGAGCCTCGACATTTTTAAATTGTATTTTAAAAATTGTATTCCCATAAAAATTTTTACTGGGAAGTAAATCAGTTCTTTTGGATGCTATACTCTGTTTTTTCACCAAATTCTAATTAATTTTCATATTTTTTTATCCACCCACCTTCATGAAATCATTCTGAAAGCCATTATCCCTTTGGCTTCTATAACACTTTTGAGAATAATCCTTATTCCATTTTGCCTTACTGTAAAGTTATTAGTGTGTGTGAGTGTGTGTGTATCATATTCCTACTAGTAAGTAAACTCCCTGAAGATAAGAACTGGTTCTCTTTTATCCTATTATATTTTACTACGCATGATAATGAGTCTGTTCTCTTTAGCTCTTATATCACTTTCCTTGTTTTCTTCTATTATGTCCATATTAATTGAACAAATCCTATTATCTGATCAAGATAGCCTTAGTGTGCTTCTTAGCTTGCCTGAACTTTTGACATATTTCTTCCTGGTTTCAGGCATTGGATCTCCCTTTTCTTAGAGCATTTACTTGATAAAACTTTCGACTGAAAATTTTACCTGTGCCCCTTTAAGATGTAAATATTTTCTCAGCCTCATGCTAGGTTTATTTGGTAAAACCCAGAAATGTCTTTCTCAAGGATCTAGGAGCCATCCTTTTAAAATGTAATCATCAAGAAAGATTGCACTCCAAATCCCCCCTTTGCTGTGGGAGGGTAGGAGCTTAACCTTACTTAGCAAACACAGTATAGCTTTGCATTGACCAGTGTCCCTCTTAAAATCCTTCAGTACTCATTCACTAAATCACATCAATGCTTAAATTTAACCTCCCGTCTTTTGTTTCAATAGAGTTGAATTCAGGCTATCTCTCTATTTACAATAGTTTTGAATAAAGTCTTCCTTGCCTATTTATCTCTGATGCAATTATCTTTTGACATATTCCTCTTTCAATTGTTCACTTGCAGATGACTATCTTCTTCTTGGTGACTGATGCTGGGATAGGCAGACATAGTGTGCAAAATTGAATCAAGTGCATTCAAACTCCCGAAAGCCTCCAATTGTTTTTTTAGTTTACCAAGTTTTTATGATCAAGCTGATTTTGAATGATTTTACCTATACTATGGGTATAATGGTTCCTTTTTCTCTCCCATGTATGCTTTTGACAGATTTACTGAAGTTTACTTGGTCACCAAGTTTTGCCAAAAAATTTGCTCTACATCATTTGTAGAATGGTGTTTCTTTCAACTCCTACACTTGTGTATTTAACACCATGAATTTGGGTCATCTAATATAGTAAAGTAGACACTTCTGGTGCCCATATGGACTCCATTCCGGATGTACCACATACTTCTTTGAGAATTTTACATAATGTTAAGATGGAGATGGCAAACTTTATATCTTCATTTATTTTAAAGACTTTATTTATTTATTCATGAAAGACACAGAAAGAGAGGCAGAGACATAGGCAGAGGGAGAAGCAGGCTCCATGCAGGGAGCCTGATGTAGGACTCGATCCCAGGTCTCTAGGATCACGCCCTAGGCCAAAGGCAACACTAAACTGCTGAGCCACTTGGGCTGCCCTATATCTTTATTTAGTAAATGAATATGCAATAAAGATAACCTAAGTAAATGACTTGGCCAAAGTAGAACTAGGATTAATCTTGTGTGTTCCATTCTATATCTTTCAACCGTAGTAATTCCCTGTATCTTCTGATAGATTCATGACTGACAACACAGCTTCCTATAGCCCAACATGATTTCAGGAGAAAATTTTTTCAAACCTCCTTCAGGAAAAACACATTTCTAAGGCTAAAAACACTGTAATGATATTTAATGACATTGATGCAAATAATTGATTTTTTTTTTTTAAATCTAATATATGTGTTTTAAAATACTGAAAATCAAGATACCTTTGAAATAGATCTAGCATTTACTTAGTCCTTAATAAAGATTAATAAGAACACAGTGGAAGAAAAATAACACAAAATTGCCTGAAAACTGCAGGGTTCCTCCATTGTTCTCACTTTGTTTTGTTTTTAAAGATTTTATTTATTTATTCATAAAGACACAGATTGAGAGAGAGAGAGGCAGACACAGGCAGAGGGAGAAGCAGGCTCCATGCAGGGAGCCTGATGTGGGACTGGATCCTGAGACTCCAGGATCATGCCCTGGGCCGAAGGCAGGCGCTAAATTGCTGAGCCACCAGGGCTGCCCCTTGCTTTGTTTTTGACTGCAAACAGAATAGGAGCAAAAAATGCAGATTTGAGCAGCAGAATAATGTCCAACCATAGCAACACAAAATAAATAAACAGCCCCCTCCACACACACACACAAACAAGCTGGAAACTATTTTAATAATAAATTATATGCTAAAAAATAATAACAAAAATTATTCTGTAACTGTGTATTATTGAGAGTAAACTGCCTATGTAAGATTAGAGTAAGAGATCAGTGGGTCTTCAAAGTTAAAACATACTCTTTTAAAATTTCCTCCTTAGGTCATCTTAGCTACTTAGATAATCTCCATATATGATGAGCTTTTCAAATGAAGTGCTTTTGCCATCTCTGGAAAAACTATGTAAGCAAATGCTTATTCTGAAACTTGTACCGTTAGGGATGTTTCTCTGCTGTGGTTGGACTAAAGGCACACATTTTTCTACTATTTTTGCTTTGTTTTCTTCTTGTTTCTGAGTATATATACATACGTATTTAAAATAGGTAATCCATTCATAGACATAGTAAATGAGATAATTTTAAGGCTATAACAATTCCTTTTACCACCTACATGGAAGTGGGAGTATACTTCTTTCCACTAATACTGGTTTTGACCATGGTCAGTGGACTGTATTTCTTTTCTCTAGATTTTGGCTTGGCCATATCACATGCTTTGGCCAGTGAAATATTAACTGGTGTAACATAAGCAAAACCTGAAAACACACATGCATGGTAAAGTACTCATTTTTCTAGGTCTGGTATCATCATGGACAACAAATGTTTTGTATGACCCTCTAATCCAAGGATAAGAAATAGGTGAAACATACCTGAACCCAATATGTAGCTTAGACTCAAGTCCAGCTTAGCTCAATCTAGATTAATTGAATTTCAACCAATCCAGTACCTGAAATAGAAAAAAATGATCATCATTTAAAGCTGTTAGGTTTTGGGGTTGTTTATATGCAGGTGACTAATACAAAATTGTACAAAAATCAAATGCTACAATGAAAAGTAATTCTCCTCCCTACTCCATTTACTAATCACCCAAGTCCTTGCCCAATTGTTTATATATCCTTCAGATATCCTACACATAATTAGCAACAATATGTTTTTATAGACACATATTTCAAAAAAATCCATTTTTACACTCACTATTCTATATCTTGACTTTTTAAACTAAGTAAACCTTTAGGACTTCATCAATGATAATAATTAATTGCCATTTGTGAAGTGCCTAGTAAATGCCAAGAAATTTTTATGGACTATTTACTTAATATTAATAATATTTTTGAGATTTTTTTTATTACTCTGATTTTGCAATTAACAAAATGAGATTCAGAAACAATTTTTTATTTTCCAAGCTTGCTCAATGACAGAACCAAAAATAGAACACTAATCTGGACGATCTCAAATCTTTGTATGTAATCACATATATACTAGTTCTATAACTAAGTACAAAATGCAATGACAAAAATTCCTAAGTGAAACATGAGGATCCCTCCATGTTTGTTTTCTTTATATAGAAGGTAGGTTATTTAGGTGTCCTGCTTTTTGGCCTATGAAGTAATGTGACCCTATGTGTGTCAATATGATGGAGTAGGATGTGTTTAAGGAGGATGACTCTTTTCTCTGACTATTTAAAATTGTTTTTTATGGGGCACCTGAGTGGTTCAGTTGGTTAAGCATTCAACTCTTGTTTTTGGCTCAGGTCATGATCTCAGGGTCACAGGATCAGGCCTCACATGGGGCTCCATGCTAAGCATGGAGTCTGCTTGTCCCTCTCCCTCTGCTCCTTCCCCTGTTCACTTTCTCTCAAATAAATAAAAATCATTTAAAAAATAAAATAAAATTGTTTTTATGGAGCTGAAGGAAACCCCAACTTCCCCTATTTTTTTTGCCACCACACTTAGATGATTAACCAAATACCATTGCATAAAACATTGATATACTGATATATGTATTTGTAATCAAGCACAAAAACACATGCACACACAAATTTACAATACTCAGGTGTTTCAGAGTCTAAGATCGCTACCCAGTTAGATATAATAAAATAAAAAATACAATATTTATGCTCAAAACTTTCACAGCAGGAAACATAAAAATATCTCAGTTACTAGTCAAGAACAATAGGAGTCATCTTATAAAATAAAGAACTTTAAAAATTTTTCTAAATCTTTTTATTTTCCAAATAAACAACTTCTGTTTGCTTTCAAATTTTAATTATTGCCAAGTCAAATTAAATGGGAGAAGATTTAAATTCAAACACGTTTACATGATCTTTGCATAAATAATTAACAAAATGGAAGATAAGCTAACAAACACAAAGGATGGATATAATGTGCCGACACCATGGAATAAAATGATATTTAAAAACAATACAGTTTGGAGGTATTCTAAAATATGTGTGAATATATTAGGCTAAGTAAACTTAGAACAAAATTAAAAATCTTTCTAAATCTACTTCCCCCAGAGTGGAGATTTTATAACAACTGCTTAATTACATACATGTTCACAGCTTGTTAATATTATTAAATATTTAAAAAGCATATGATTTTTAACACCTGAAAAGTCTTTTTTATTCTTAAGAGCATACTTCCACTTTTAAGAATACTTAATGAATAGTTTGATTTTTTAAATATAGTGTAATATTAATTTTAAGTGTAAATCACTTAAAAGTTTAAAGGTCATGAAACAATGGGTAGGGAAATTTTCTAGGAAGTAAATATTTGACAATTACGCATTTAATTCATTAAAGTGTCACATTATTATGGGGTTTATTTCTTTATGACACTATGATTTAATGCTAATATCAAATTATTTTTCTTAGGAAGACAGTATTGAGATTTCATAAAAATTAAAAATGTTATACAGTAATTTATGTTTGGCTATATATCAAAAGGAAATGAAATCACTATCTTGAAAACATACCTGCACTCCTATGTTCACTGAAGCATTATTTACAATAGTCAAGATATAGAAACAAGCTAAGTGCCCATCAATGGATGAATGAAGAAAGTGTAGTGTACATATGAAATATTCTTAAGCAGTAAAAAAGAAGGAAATTCTATCATTTGCAACAACATTGATGGACCTGCTTAGGAAAACATTACTCTGAGTGAAATAAGTCAGACAAAGACAATCTCAGCTGTATGTGGATTCTAAAACAAACAAAAAACATAGAAACAGAAGCTAGATTAGTGACCGCCCAGTGGTGGAGAGTGGTAGAAATGAAGGAAATGGCTGAAGACAGTCAAAACACACAAGAGGAATAAATGCTGAAATTGCAATTTACAGCACTGTGGCTATCATTAACCATACTGTATTATATATTTGAAAGTTACTAAAAGGGTAGATTTTTAAACTTCTCACACACAAAAAAAGAAAAAAAGTTGTAACTACGTGAGATAACAGATGGGTTAGCTAAGCTTATTGTGGAAATCATGTTGCAACTTATTCATATATAAAATCGCTATATTGTATAGCTTATACTTGCACAATGTTATATCAATTACATGTCTCAATAAAGCTGAAAAAGATTTTCTTTCTTGGATTTCCTCTCTGAGACACAATAAATAAAATTTATTTTATTCAAACCAATAAACTAAAGTTGTATATATACTATTTGGTAGGTTTGGGGAAATTAACTGTTAAAAAATTAAAATGATGTAAAGGAAGCAACATTTAAAAAATGGACTGTAACATATGTAAACAAAATGTAAGCTGAAGCAGCCCTGTCTATTAAGATGGATGAAATGTCTGAAAGTTCTATGCCACTAATTATGAGAGTTTAATCTTTTCCCAGTATTTTATAAATTCATAGATAACTTAGGTTCTCATTGTCATCAATGCTTCAGAGAACACTCTCCTAAATTTTTCACTTTATGGATTGAATTACCTTCATTAATGTGTGCTTTCTTTTTCATGTCATATTAAACTAGATATGATAATTAGTCACTTCTTATTTGTATACCTTAATGCATTGCCTATGCATTTGCATACATGGATTGTCAGATCTAATGAAGCATAGTCATGTGATGGGTCCACCAAAGGTGGTCAGATGCCAAATATTTTTTCAAAAATGAATTGACTTGGGATCCCTGGGTGGCGCAGCGGTTTGGCGCCTGCCTTTGGCCCAGGGCGCGATCCTGGAGACCCGGGATCGAATCCCACGTCGGGCTCCCGGTGCATGGAGCCTGTTTCTCCCTCTGCCTGTGTCTCTGCCTCTCTCTCTCTCTCTCTCTCTCTCTCTCTGTGACTATCATAAGTAAATAAAAATTTAAAAAAAATGAATTGACTTTCTAAATAGAATCATTTAGCATTGTATATCTGAAAATTGCCAAAAACAATGATTTAAGTTTTGATATGGATGGCATTAGCTTGAGATTGGGAATGTAAAAAATAGAATTTTACTTGGCAAGTAGGCAGTTTTGTTTCTTGATGTCCCTAGTATTTCCTGACTATATTTAGACACCATCAAGTACATTTCATTGATCCAAGTACATATTTGAGTGAATTCAAGATTCACAACCCAGTATCAGTTGAGTGTGCAAACATATCTAATATTTTTGGTTCAACCAAAAATATCAGGTCCTCATAAATACAAATATTTGAAGGTAACTAGGTAATGGGGAGCAGTAACTTACTATGATGAAGCCCCTGTTGAAGATGAAGAATTAGAGAGTAGAGCTTAGATTTGTGTTCCTGCTGGCTTCAGCTGCCCATGTCCTTCTTATCTATTCTCTTTGGCATAGGTCATTCATTCCTAGTGGTAGTTCTCATGGTGGTACATTTGCTTGTATAGAGAATGAATGGTATAGAAATACAGTTTTACTTTTCTTATCTTGATTGACCTTTTTTGCCCTCTCAGTTGGATTCCTGATACTTTTCTGACTCTAGTTTTTTAAGTTATCAATGAATATGTTGCTCTAAGAATCAGAAATTTGTAAATACTTTTCATGATTCACTAGAACATGGTATTCTTGATGAGCTCAAGGGTCCTGTTTCTAAGTGTTGTGTGCCAGCAGCAATCTTGCTCTAATGTATGCACTTGTGAGAGATCTGAAGCAGCAGTTAAAGAATTAATTGTTTGCAAATTGGACTAGAAATGTTTTGTGAATGTTGAATTAAGCAAACATAATTAAATATAGAAAAAGTGATGTGAATTTACTTGAAAATATCTAGATTATCTGTGTCAGGATTAGTAGTTCAAAAACATAAAAATAGGTTTAATACAAAAACAAAATCTACTTAAAAATTTTTTTAAATATTTTATTTACTGAAAGAGAAGGGAGAGAACAGGCAGAGAGAAAAGGTGAGGGAGAAGCAGACTGTCTGCTGAGTGGGGAACCCAATACAGGGGTGTATCACAGGACCCTGAGATCATGACCTGAGCCCAACTTAGATGCCTGACTGGCTGAACCATCTAGATGACTCAAAATCTACTTTTTAAATTCTTACTTTCTGGGGCACCTGTGTGGCCCAGTTGGTCAAATATCTGCTTTGGCTCAGGTCATGATCCCAAGGTCCTGGGATCCAGCCCCACCTATCTCTGCTCAGCAAGGAGGCTGCTTCTCCCTCTCCATCTGCCTGCCACTCCACTTGCTTGTGCTCTCTGTCAGATAAATAAATAAAGTATTTTAAAAATTAAAAAATAAATTCTTAATTTGTTATTAGCATCATCTGTTAAAACCTAAACATTTATTTTTGGCATAATTTATAAAGTTACTGAAGTTAAACTTCAGTCCCAAGGTAACACATTAGTGTCTCCTTATCTAAGTGTCCCCAAACTTCTTCAGTCATGTGACACTCCGATTTATTTCATTTTGTTTTCCTATTACCAACTTAGTTTTTAACCGTTAAAGAAAGTCAGTGTTGTCAGATTTGTTATCCTGTATCTTACAGTTGCTTCTTTGTCTTTATTTTTTTCTTCCTCATCCTCAATTAAAAAAAAATTTTGTTCTAAATGCAAATGTAAATTTATACTAGAATTAGTAACACCCAATTTCCTTCAATTCACATCCAAATCCTTTACTTCTCCTCTCCTGAGTTCCTGGCAAATGATCTTGGATCTCCAGGCCATAACGAATGGTGGTAGCAGGAATGGCTTGAACCGAATAGTGAAAACTGAACTGTAAGTTAATAACTTGTGTCTGTCATACAATTAAAAGTTGATATGATGATTATGTTCCTGTTGAGAGTGAGGAAATAATTGTGTTGAGCAAGAAAGGACTAGCTAATTCCTTCATTACTTAAGGTAAAGTCCTTTCAACAATATCAAAAGCAGGGATATTGTTTAAAATCCACTAGGATTAAGCAGAGGAAGATGGTAACTGCTGTTGCTAGTAGTATAAAGTTACATTTTGTTCTGGGACATGAAATCAATGTGATCCTACATTCTTCCATTTATAGTTTGACACAGGCAAAAATTAAACTCATGCAGGGAAATCATATTGAACATAACCATTGTTCATCTATTTCTTTAAGTTCTTTTTTTTTTTTAATTTTTTTTAATTTTTATTTATTTACGATAGTCACAGAGAGATAGAGAGAGAGGCAGAGACACAGGCAGAGGGAGAAGCAGGCTCCATGCACCGGGAGCCCGACGTGGGATTCGATCCCGGGTCTCCAGGATCGCGCCCTGGGCCAAAGGCAGGCGCCAAACCGCTGCGCCACCCAGGGATCCCATATTTCTTTAAGTTCTGAAAGGATAACTAGATTGAGATTTGCTGGCTAAAGGAAGCCTATGAACTTAATTTTATTTTTGTTTTGTCTTCCACTCTCTGATAAATAGAGATTTTTGTTTTGCCAATGAATCTGTTTCAAATTTGACTGACCCATAACGGAGGCTAAAATGCATATGCTTTAAACTGGACTAATTCCTTCATTCCAAGGATAAAAAAGAGTTAATGGTAGTAGGCTTCAGGGAGTCTAAGGCAAAGAGGCTTTTTTGTGATCTAAAGAAGACATCACACAAAACCTTGTGTACTAAGTGCCACCTATCTTTGTATCTATGAAATAAGCAACAGTATGGGCAAAAATTTAGCTTAAATTGAGAAAAGGCTAGGAGGGTTCATCCTTTACCTCATTTCAGGGACTCTGAGATCTTTAGAGATCTAACCATAAATCCCTCCAGAACTAAGACATTTCTGGTTTATTCTAATGGCTAAAATTTCAACTTTTGAATCGAAACATTTATTCTCAGCAAAACAGATGTAATCAAATGCATTATTAAGTTTTCTAACTATTAGATAAAACACAGTGAAAATACCTAGCATATCACCTAAATAATCTATTTATTATTCATGATTTGCTTTCCTCCAAATTAATTTCAGTAGCTTTTGTAATAGAAATACCATTAAGTAAAAAAACATTCTGTAGAATATTTTGCCATGTCTATTGAAGATATTCTTTAAAATTGTCAGCCCTAAATCAATAAAACTAATATGATCTAGTGCTAAGTACTCAGTTAATTTAACTAATTTAATCATCAAAACAAATACATAGACATTATTTTTTTTTTTTTACATAGACATTATTATTGTAATCTCTATTCTATAGATGGTGAAAATTGTGATAGAAATAAATTAATTCAAAATTTCTGAAATCACCGAGGTGATCTCTACCAAACAAATTTTATGAGCCCATGCACTATAGTTGTATTTATTTATTTATTTGTTTATTTATTTACTCTTTAATACACTATAGCTTTAAAAGAGCATAGACTAAAATGTGAAATGGTAATTGGAAACATTAGCTGTTCTAGATATTACCTATATACATAGACTTAATGCCATCTTTTCTAAACAGAATATGTAATATTTATAGTGTAATTACGTATAATATCTTAGTGTGTATCTTCATGTATGTGGTATGTATATGTGTGTTTGTGTGTGTAGACCTTGACCCAGGAATTTCACTTTTATAAATAAACCTGACTGAAAATTTTTAGAGATTATACATTACATGCAGGTAGTAAAATATTACCTACAGGACCATTATAGTGAAAGCAACTTAGAAACCAACTAAATATCCCTAATCAAGAGTTTGTAAGGAAAATTATGCTTATATTCATATGTGTGTGTATATATATATATATATATATGAAATTTTTGAATAAATTTAATAACATTGGGAAATTTTAACTATGCAAAATTGTATAAATATCTGAAGTCAAATATTTATAATCATTATATTTATTTGGTTGGTGATTATTTTGACTGTCACTACTTATCAGACAGAATAAGAGATATATAAAGATAATGAAGACAAATAAAATTCTTGCCCTTATGGGCATCTATCTGTCATGTATCTATGCACCTATCTACCTACCTCTCCATCTCTATCAATCCGCCATTACTGTGTAACAAATTACTCTAAAACTTAGTGACATAAAACAGTTATTTTCTATCAGATTCTTGCTCTTATATCTGCGAATCATTTAGAGTTTATGTAATCTAAACAGAACTCTTCTGGTCAGCTGCTGTCCAACTAGAGGGGACACTAGAAATTGGGAGGATGAAGAAATCTGTGGATAACCCCAGCAATACTTCATTACCCTGATAGTAATAGATCACATACTGCAGTTTTTCTGAATCTCCCAAAAATAGCTTCTCTGTACCTGCTCAGAGGCACCCACACCAGCTTGTCTAAGTCCCCCGTCTTAGAATTCTATGTTCCACATCTACCAGTGCCCCCCTTTTGAACTCCTAAGACATAGTTACCAAGTGAGTAGTGTCTCTTCTTCTTCAGGTTTTCCATTCAATCTCTGTAGAGTTTTTACCAGAAGCCTTACCAGAACCAAACTTTGCAGGAGTCTGGGTTCTACATTCATGAGGTCTTCCCTCCACACTTCTTTATTTTTAACAATATTGGTATCTTCCTTTTTCATTCTGTGGCTTTAGGGATGGTAAGTGCTTTTCATAGCTATCTCCGTGATAAATAAATGTATCCTTTTGCTTTTTAACTAATAAATTTGTTTCTAATAGTTCTTGAGATTAATTCCTATTAAAACATCTGTTAAAATAACTGGTATGAATTACGTTTACTGACTAAACTTGGATTTACATTCCATTGGCCAAAGCAAATCACATCACAAGCCACACCCAATGTCTGGGGAGTGGGTTTATGTACTCTTCCTCTGCTAAGGAATTCAAGCTGTCACATTGTAATCTATTCGCTGATTTATTTTCTTCTACCATTATTTTTTTCACCTTTGCATATGCACAGAGAAGAAAGTAATTGAAAATATTTTTGTGTATTGTCTAAGAAAATAATTCAGCATATCCACTGTTTTTTTTTTCTTTCCCAGGCATTTATATTTTTTCAGTTTTTCATTTGTGCAAACTCATTAGGATAGTAACAATAGTTTACATTTATTAAAGGCTTACCAAGTGTGGCACTAATGTCTAATCCTTATTACAATCTTATGAAGTAGGTACTCTTACTTATCTTTATTTTAAAATTAAGAAAACTGAGTTGAGAGATCATAATTAGACCAGGGTTCCATACTTTATTTTAATTTTTTCAAGGTCCCATATTTTAAAAAGTGGTATAGCCAGGATTCAGAAACAACTATCTGTTGGTAGAACCTATAAAACACTACTTCAAAATGAAACCTATTGGGATGAATAGTCACTTGGTTTTAAACATCCATCTAATTTTTCATGTAATTGCATGTTAATAACCATTTAGAAATTTTTTAATAAAAATTATCTGCACTGAAACCATTCTTTTTTCTGTGTACCAGAAATTACAAAAGAACATGTGCTGACTTATTTACTGAATTCTCATAGTGATGTGTGTGTGTGTATGTGTGTGCATGCAGCTAATCATCTTAAAAGAGATTATTTCAAGCATGTATGGTTTAAAGGATCTTTGGAAGACACATAATATTTCTCAACATTATGATTTTAGACAACTTTGGAAAGTTTCAACTTAGGCAATATTTAAAATAGAAATATGTTGCAAATTTCCATTTTGCTAAAAGAATCATGACACAAATACAATTCAAGAAAGTCTTGGGGAGTGGATTAGTTATAAGCCTTATAAGCAATCTGATCATTAACTCTCTTCTTTTTACACTGATTATATTTTTCCTTTTCTTTCTTTCTTCTTAAGGTTAATATGTCTTGATTATCATTGTGTGGGTGCCTGTGCATGTGTGTGATGTGTGTGATGTGTGTGTATGCGTGTGTGTGCCATGTGTGTGTGTGATCACCAGTGGTTTGCTTTTTGTCATTTTGGAATGTCAGGTGAAAGGGAAATGACAGTGGCAGACAAACTATTATATGTGTACCAGAAAGTACACAGAACTGGCATTGACTTATTCACTGAATCCTCACAGTGAGCGACATAAATCAAAACTCCCCATGACAGTAGAGAAAGGCCAGTAAGTTTTGGCAGAAAAATGATATAGGTATGGTTTTCAGAGAAAAAGAAGAGCTTCTTTCCATGCTGCCATCGACAGTCACTACAAGGAGCTTGCAAGTCGAATGTTCCATAATGGGAATTTTTGAGTTAGAGGAATCTTTTACAGTGCTAATAGAGCTGATGATGAGAACTGAATACCTAAGATTGACTGATGAACAGATTGGTTTACATACACTTCTTTGGGTAGTAATAAGATGTGACATAATTTTTACTGTAAAAATTACTGCTGTAAGAATCCAAGATACTTTTTTTAAAGATTTTATTTATTTATTCATGAAAGACACAGAGAGAGGCAGAGACACAGGCAGAGGGAGAAACAGGCCCCATGCAGGGAGCCCGACACGGGACTCGGTCCCGGGTCTCCAGCATCACACCAGGGCTGAAAGTGGCGCCAAACTGCTGAGCCACAAAGGCTGCCAAATACTCTTTTCTTATAGGGAAACAATAATGAAGTCTGCTTCTTGCCAAAAATGTATCCTATCAATTAGTACAAATGGAACTTCTTTTGTGGACTTATTATGCAGAGCATGTGCATAAAGTGTTATGGAGGATATAGTTATAAATAAGATATATTCTTCCCTTCATGGCAAAAAAATTCAAAAAATTATTTGCTTAAAATTATAGAGAGTAGATTAGAATTCTAAATAAGCATAAAATGCTATAAAAATTCAGAACATAGGGAAGTTACATTTATTTGGTTATAATTCCGGATAAAGATTTTCTATCTCTATATGGGCACACAGAGGCAAATAGAAATAGCATAATTGTGTCTGACGAGATATCACAACATCACAAGTCTTTAGTCAGTCTGACCAATCTCATATACTGGTACTTGCAATACTATAGGCCTCATGCTCATTTCAAACACACACACAGCATTATCAAGAAACTCACACTTATTTTAAGTCATTCTTGTATAACATCTAATAATAGAGAAGAACAGTGAGTAATATATTTAGAGGTAAATTGAATGAATGAGTTCTAGAAATTTTTGGAAAGCTTTAATGGATTACAATTTACTCTGTTTTGTCTTACTCTCAAATCCCTATGTATTCATGTGGTAATCTTAAAGGAGTTTTGGTATCACCCTATGACTCACAAAGGACTCACCTCCCCTAAAGTATATTCAGCTCCAAATTGGATTGCTGCTGTAGCATTGAGTGGGGTCATGTGCCCAAAACCACACTGCTGGATCACTCTGATTTCCAGTAGTTTTCTGTCATAGAAATCTACACTCTGCTAACTTTCTACCATAGTGACTGGGTAGTGCTAAACAAACTAGCAACTTAAAAATAAATAAATAATAAATAAAAAATATGTAAAAAATATATTTTGCCTGCTTCAGCCCATATCCTATTATTTTGGAGTTGAAACCTTATGTGTACTTGATTGTTAGAGTGGGTCTGAGAGTAATATCATACCCCATAATCCTCTTTTCCTTTAATCATAGGTTATTGTTTCAAATATGACCATTTGATCCAAGGGGAATTATTTAATTTCTATTCAAAAACCAACAGAGGGCAGCCCAGGTGGCTCAGCGATTTAGTGCTGCCTTCAGCCCCAGGTGTGATCCTGGAGACCCAGGATCGAGTCCCGCGTCGGGCTCCCTGCTTGGGGCCTGCATCTCCCTCTGCCTGTGTCTCTGCCTCTCTCTCTCTCTGTGTGTGTGTGTCTCTCATTAATAAATAAATAAAATGTTAAAAAAAACCAGATTTCTCTTTTTTTGAAAGTTGAACTAAATAATACTACTATATCAAGTTAGTAAATTGATGCTAAGATCTCATTAGCAATAAAACATCACAGTGAAAGTCTGATAATTTCTTTTGCCAAAACTCTCACAACTGCCCTAGATCACACTTTTCCTGAGGGTTATTTACAATATTAAATCTCTCTCTCTCTCTTTTTTTTCTTGTTTGCCAACAGTGCCCTGAGAACAATAATTATCTTAGTAAAAATAATCAACAGTAATCAATAGGTGAAAAAAATACCTTCATATGTGAAATTGTTTTTTGTTTTTTTGTTTTTTTTTGAAATTTCATTCAGAGAGAGAGAGCACAGTGAGGGGAGAGGCAGAAGCAGACACCCTGATGAGTCAGAGCCCAATGCAGGGCTCAATACCAGGACCCAGAGGTCATGACCTGAACCAAAGGCAGACACCAACCATTGAACCACCCAAGCCCCCCTAGATAGTTTTAATTTACAATTTCTGTGATCCTCAGCATATATATGTACGTGTATACATAAACTATATATATTATATATATATATATATACACATATATATATATGATTGGATTAGAATTAAAATATCGAAAGCAGGTAGAATCACTGATATCCCTTGAAATATGTAATTTTACACATACATATAATTCTATATGTGTGTGCTTTTAATGGATTTATACTATCTGATCTTCTTGGATCTTAACATAATAATAATCTATCCTCTCAAGTAAAATATGGGACACTGGTAGTCCCTGAAATGACAGCAAACATTAGTTGGCCGGAGCCTAGAATAAAGTACCTATGGAAGACAATGGTTTAAATCATTTAACAGCTGCTGTGCTACATTTCTGTGGTAGGAATGATGACTATATATACACTAAATTCTTCTGACTACACAGAAGAATTAGCAACAACAATAAAATGACAAGTTCAAACCTTCAAATGGTTCATGGCACAGTTAAAGAACATGCTTCTATGATTTCTCCAAAAACATATTTTATGCTTTATAATAAAACAGCCAATGTTTTTGAAACCAGATCCAAAGTTTGATTCTGAGGACAGAAATACAAACAAGGGATCTGAATCCAGATCCTTTCAAGGTCTTTTGCTAATTGGGAAATAGCAATATCCTGAAGATTATACTAGAGACATTTGAGAGTATTTAGATGAATCTGATACATTGAATGCCCAAATCTTACTGATCTTTTTTTTACCATTTCCTTTTCTTCTATGCAAGGAGACTAAATTCCTTTTATTTTAAGAGTCTGGACTGTGTTCATCCGTAACAATCATTATTCTTTGTAATATCCAGTTTATTAACTATTATTATTTCCAGAATTATTATTAGTCAGTTTTTAAAATTCCTGAAGGGAATGACTCCAAAGTCTGAACATTGAGGAGACAGCATTTGTACAAAAAGAAGAGCAATATTTTGATATTTTATGTCAGGGAAAATATGGAGCAATATGTATGGAAATTAATTCTTAATGCCGAAAAAACAGTCAAGAAGGAAAATGAATTTAAAGTGGGTTGAATTTCAGAATATAGGTAGATGGGATGCCTGTGTGGCTCAGCGGTCTAGTGCCTGCCTTTGGCCGGGGTGTGATCCTGGAGTCCCGAGATTGAGTCCCACGTCAGGCTCCCTGCACGGAGCCTGCTTCTCCCTCTGCCTGTGTCTCTGCCTCTCTCTCTCTCTCTCTCTCTCTCTCTCTGTGTCTCTCATGAATGAATAAATAAAACCTTAAAAAAAAAAAAGAATATAGGTAGATATACCAGAGATTCTGGATTTAATGTGTTAGTTATCCCATGGTGCTTTGGTGGATAACCAAAACCTAATCCAAATGGCGTCTATTTTAAATGAATTTGGAGTTCTGTGACTGTTTTAATATAATGTCCTTACATAAATCACAAATCTAAAAGATACAAGGATGTTTAAGGGATTTATCTTTGGTAATATCTCTTGGGAGGTCTTCAAAGGACCTTCTTACATTTATGTCACCAAAACATCAAAAATTTATTTGTGAGGGAAGCACTAGTGCTCTTGACAGGTTCTGAATTGGATGTCTTCTTGAGGCAGGGGATAACAAAAAGAACAGGACTCTTGACATTAATAGTCATGCCAGTATTCCAGATTGGGAGATGCCAAAGTATAGCCCTTAGTATAGTGATTTTACACTCAATGTGGTCCCTGAAATGGGCAGCAAAGTAGGTACAATAATAATAATACTTTTCATTGTAGGCACCTCTGGTAGTAGCAAATTGACATGGACATTCTAGCAGTGAAATAAATGGACATCATTCAGTGTTATGTGATATTTTAAAATCAAAACCAAAACAAGACAGAAAAGGCACCACCTCATTTGAGCTATCATATTACAAAGTGAAGGTCTTTATCACATTGGAGAGGGAAGACCCAGGTTTTACAAAGTAGGCCGAATCCCTACATAGAATACCAGGTAACAGAGACACAAGTTTACATTATAACTTATAAAAAAAAGAAAAAAAATGTATACTGCTCTGACATATTCTCTCAGGTTGCTGGTTTTGACTGAGTACAGACAAAATAAGATGAAGGCTACCTTCTCTTCCACTTGGCCTATAATTTAGTAACTCCAACAACACATAAAATTCCTATACAAATTAGGATATTGTATAAACCCTCTAATAATTTATGCAAGGAGAAAAACAGACAAACTTGAAGTTAGGGAGAAAAACTATGACTTTTTCCATCAAATAACAGCTCTCATTTTTAAAGAGCTTCAACTTTGTTACTAAACCCTCAGTAGAGACTGAAAGGGACATCTTACCTATAATCATGTAGTCTCGGTTATACAACATGATTAGCTGTTATAAGATTCATTACTCTCTAGAGTCAGGCTCCTACAGATTCTGATACCATGTATGAGTTACATAATCACGTAGCTCAGACTCTCATAGGATCTAATTCTACTGAATTACCACCGCTACTTCCATTCTTATCTATAGCCTGTTAGGGAATTCTATAGAATCAATTGACTGGGAGAAAAAAGAAATATATATATATATATAATTATAACTGTGCACACACACACACGTGCAAGATTTATTAACTTGTTAGAAGGAATTATCTCATTTTGGCAGCTGAGAAGTCTATATTTGGCAAACTTGAGATCCAGAAGAACTGATGGTGTAGTTCCAGATTGAGAGCTGGTAAACTAGAGTCCCTAAAAGAGATGAATTTTCCATTGCAGTCTGGAGACAGGAATATAATGATGTTCCTATTCACATAAGCAAGAGGAGTTCTATTTATTCATAGGAGGGTTCAGCTTTCTTATTCCTCCAGACCTTTATTTTGTATTTATTTATTTATTTTTAAAGATTTTATTTATTTCTTCATGAGAGACACAGAGACGCCGAGACATAGGCAGGGGGAGAAGCAGGCTTCCCGTGGGAAGCCTGATATGGGCTTGATTCCAAGACTCTGAGATCACACCTGAGCCAAAGGCAGATATTCAACCACTGAGCCACCCAGGCACCCTCCTCCAGACCTTTAATAGATTGGATGAAGCCCACTCACATTAGGGGAGGAGTTCTGCTTTATTCAGTATATTGATTAAAATGTTAATATCATCTACAACCACCCTCACAGAAATACCAAGAATAATGTTTGACAAATATCTTGGTGTCCTATGGTCCAGTTAAGTTGATGTATAAAATTAATTATCATAGGCCTGAAAGATAATTGTGTAGGAAAATCCTTTCAGGGGTAGAATTTTGAGCATGTCCTCTGGTTGTTCGCTTTGCATAGGAAAATAATTGGTTGAAGGTACAGATATGCATCAATTCATTGACATTAACAATCAGGTGTGCTGACGAATAATTTTTCCAATAACACTAACTTTAGAAACCCTACAATCAAAAAATTAGGGAATAATTTGGTTAAGAAGGAAGATTAATGATGAACTTCTAAAAATTGGCAAAAAACATAGATATTTGTTACTTATATAAATGTTTTCAAACACATACTGATATATAAGAGACTTGCAGTACCAGGTCAGATAAGATTTCTTATTGTGTGGATGTCAGTCAGGCTCTTTATGTGCCACCTAGTGTTTACTCTGTAGACTCGTTAACAAACTGACAATGGATGCTGGTATAGAATTTGCTTAGCCTCAAATACTTAAGATTCTCATAAAGGTAAATCTGGCTACCTCAGCTGCTCAATTACCAAATGTCTATAGTGAAGATCAACTAGGAATCCTACGTATATGTTCCCAGAGGGAAGGGTGGAAGTAAGTTCTGGTGGCAGTTTAATGAATGTTTACCCTTTTGAATCAAAGAGTAGTAATCCTTCCCCCCATTGATATTATCACTTACTATACATAAGCATTTCCATTCTGTGTCTCTAATTTTCCTGCCCTCAGTCTTACCCACTGATTTATAGAATACATTATTTGCTACAATTATCATCCCATACAATGTTGCTTCTGACCAAGGCATTCACTTTACAACAAAAGAGTAAAGCAATGGACTCATACCCAAGGGAATCACTCACCTTGTTGGGTGCCTCATTACCCAGAAGCAGTTGGTCCAGTTATATAGTGGAATGGCTTATAGAAAATATCTGGTAGAATTGAAGAAATGTTCTAAATTTCTTTTTATTTATGACCACAAATGTTTTTTTCTGTCTTAGAAAACAGATTGGAAACTCAATGGTTGAAAGTGAGAATGACTCCTTTCATTATAATCCCTCAGAACACCCTCAAAAATGATTTTGTCTCCCCTCCCTATAATTTACTGCTTTGATGGTTTACAGGTGTTCATTTCCAAAGGCGGAATTGTTTTACAAGGGCACAGTGATGGTTTCAATGAACTCGAAATTAAAAACAAAACAAAACAAAACAAAACTTACTCTTATTGAGTTTCTAATGCAACCAAATTAATAGGTAAAGGCCAACTGTTTGTAGTTACAACCTTAATAGTAAGGTGCAATACAATTTCTGCTACACAGTAGAAGCAGAGAGGATTATGTTTGTCCAACTCATGGGTTCTCAAGGCCACAGCAATCAAATATCAAACATAGCATGATATTTAAGGAATAAAAGTTTGAATCACCTTACTAAGCAGAGTATCACAAACTTTTGAGGCACTGACTGAGTATAAATGGAACATAGCATGGAAAGTGAAAGAAAGAAGTTTTAAATAGCAACTAAATACCAGTTGTTAAACAAAGACTAGACAAATAATCATATTGTCTTTATTGTTCTGTATCTTATCAGTTGCCTTTTTTAAAGCTTTTCTTTTCTCAGCGCGCCATGACTACATCGGTCAGTAGAACTTGCGATTCTTGATCTCAGGATTGTGAGTTCAAGCTCCATACTGGGTATGGAGTATACAATAAATAAATAAACAAGTAAATAATATGAATTTAAAAAGTGAAGACTTTCTTTTTTTCTGCACAATTATAAAGGGTTGATGGAATGACTTATTAATCAGTCTTTACAGGTTATAGAAGGGCGTTTGTGATTACACTAGAAAAGAAATAAAGACTATCTAATGCTATATATAGTATAGCATATGATGAGGATTTCAGGAAAAGAGCAAACACATTGTCACTTGCACATCATCTTTGTCAGTCACAGGATCTTGTTTCCATTGTTTGGGAGATAAGCTTGAATAGAAGGCTGTGTACCGGCACTGAGGAAAAGGATTGTTGGTACTCAGAACCATTCTCACCACCTTCCGTGCTCTCTCCTATAGCTTAGAAGCATGTCTAGAAAACAAATTTCCCAGGGTGCTTTGTGGCAGGGCTTTGGTTTAGATTATAATAATATGAGTGACTGTTAGATCTGGAAGGCAGAAGTGAAACAGTTCTATTCTTCCTTTTGCAGCAGAAAGGAAAAGCATGGATATGGTGAATGTGAGAATGTTTAGTGTCTGCTGGCCATTAAGAATCATTCTCTTCGGGATCCCTGGGTGGCGCAGCGGTTTGGCGCCTGCCTTTGGCCCAGGGCGCGATCCTGGAGACCCGGGATCGAATCCCACGTCGGGCTCCCGATGCATGGAGCCTGCTTCTCCCTCTGCCTGTGTCTCTGCCTCTCTCTCTCTCTGTGTGTGACTATCATAAATAAATAAAAATTAAAAAATTAAAAAAAAAAAAAGAATCATTCTCTTCAGTGTTACAGCCTGCCCTGCAGCAACCAACAGCAGTGACTTCCCGTACCTTTTGAGCAGGGTTGGAAATAGGAACTTCATAATTCCCCCAAAGCTATCAACAAACCTGAGATCTATTGGTGGTATGCCCTGACCTTTTACTTCTCAGTCCTTTCAACAGATTTGTAAGCACTTAATTTGCTGTGCTAAACTCTAAATTGCTTGCAATATTTAAAGAGGTTTATGTTATCCTAATAGAACCATCAATGACCAAAGGTTATAATAAAGTGAATGAGGATTTATAAAGATTTATAAAATAATACTACATGGACTTCTATGCTCATTTAAATAACACTATGCATGTAACAAAATAATTTCTAGTAAATAAAGGGCTCTTAATATCAGTAATCAAATAATATCAATAAATAAAAGGCAAACATCTACAGAGAAATTAGACAAAAGATGTTAAGAACCAGTACTTAAGAATGCGGTCATTGCTATCCCCTGCTAATTTCTTCTCTGAAAATCCAACTCAACAAAAATATGCCAAAACCAAACCAAAAAAAAAAAAAAAACCTCACAGAAAAAAACAACAACAAAACCAACAAAGGGGAATAGATAAAGCATCCATATAATGTTACTTTAAGAAAAGGGGTAATAAATAAAAAAAGAAAAGGGGTAATAGGAAAACTTCCCAACAGAGAAAAAACATGGAAGAAAACCGAGACATTAAAGCAGATAAAATTTGAATCCAACACTCCCAACATTAACACAAAAATATTAAATGTGTAATCACAACTTTTACAAAAAAAACACTAAGAACACAGGAAAGAATGGCCAGTAAAGAGGAAGATAAATAGGAAGAAAAGAAATAGAACGGTAGGATACATAGAAAAGTGAAGTGAGAAAAATTAACAAAAGGAAACTAAATTCAAATAAGTAGTGAACAAGTAGTAAAGAAAAGACAGGAACCAAATATATAACATGTGCAAAACTGAATATGTGAAGGAGAAAATCAAATAAACAAATGTTCCATTGAGTTTATTAGGAAAGATCCATTTGGCTTCTGGGTGAAAAAGAGTATGTCACTTATAAAGGAAAGGAAATAAGATAGATAAATTGAAAATGAAGGTCCAGGTAATCACTTTGGCTGCAATATTCATTGATAGAAGATCAACACTAGCAAAGAGACTCAAGGAAAGAAAATATGATACAAGGATCTTATATCCAGCAAAGTCATCTTCCAAGTATAAAGTATATAGACAAAACAGTTTTTACCGTAAAATAGCAGGATACATTTTTCATACAAGCCTTTCTGGAAGAAAGGCTATAGTTAGGTAAGAAGTGAATGGAAAGATCCTGGCAAAAGACTATTAGGAAGAATTTATTTATTTGCTTATTTTTAAAGATTTTATTTATTTATTTATTCATGAGAGACACAGAGAGAGAGACAGAGGGAGAAGCAGGCTCCGTGCAGGGAGCCCGATACGGAACTCCAGGATAGTGTCCTGGGCGGAAGGCAGGCGCTAAACCGCTGAGTCACCCAGGGATCCTCCAGGGGAATGAATTTAATATATTCAACTAAAAATTGAAATCATAAAAACCAAGGCAGGAATAGGAATAATAGGATAGAATATAAATATTGGATATTCTGATAATATCAAATGAATAAATGAAAACAAAATAATTTAGATATTAAAATAATTCTCCTTATTACCTTATGCACAATAGCTTGCAGTCAAAGGACATCTTTTACAACGCAAATTCGGGCAGCCCCGGTGGCACAGCGGTTTAGTGCAGCCTGCAGCTCGGAGTGTGATCCTGGAGACCTGGAATCGAGTCCCACGTCGGGCTCCCTGCGTGGAGCCTGCTTCTTCCTCTGCCTGTGTCTGTGCCTCTCTCTCTCTGTGTGTGTGTCTCTATGAATAAATAAATTTAAAAAATAAAATGATAAATTCAGGGCCAAAAGCATACAGATTTCATACAAAGGTAAACACACAAGGAAGATAATATTAAGTGACGGAGCAGAGGAAGGTATGAGGGAGGAAGAGAATGCAAGATTTTTTTCTCATAATGAATACAAAGGGGAGCCTAAATATTTTATTCAAAAGTCTCAGTATAAAAATAATCACTTAAAAACTTACTAAATATTAGAGTAGTCATAATATATATGTACAATGTAGCTATATATGTAGATTATATATGTATAATATATCAGAAGATATATATTTATACTCAAACATAAGCACAAATATATACAAAGTCTGATATAGCACATCACTTTAGAGTCACGAGAAAGAAGGAGGGAAAGGAGGAGGAGGAGAAAAGGGGGAAGAAGGAGGAAAGGGAGAGGAGAAAAATGGGGAAGAAGAGGAGAAAGAAAACAGATTAATTCCATAAATATTTTTTTTTATAATTGAGCTTTAATGAATAGTAGGAAACAATTCAGCATTGCTTCCACTCTCCAAGGGTAGGTTTTCTTTGTTATAAATATTGTTAAATGTTTCCCCAGGCAAGTGAAATATTTTAATGTAGAACTATAGACAAAATATAAATGAATATTGGAGGATATGTATCAATGATGAGTTTGAGAACTTGAAAATCTTTTACCTTAATATTGTCTCTCCGAATTAATTATTTAATGAATATTTTATTATTATCATAAAGAAAAAGAATTGTGTTGGAAAGGGACAGGGAAGGCAATTAGCTGTATGTGATTATTTAAAAAAGAGCAAGTGGTAGGAACATGTGAAGGTATCTTTTTATTTTGATTATTTTCACATATCTGGTTACAGAATCTATCATCTTTTCAGTGCTTCAAAATGCACTAGAATATTAGTTACTGTATACAGGCAGGATTATTTTTTTACTTGTTTGTCTTGTTTTTATAGTTTGCTGCCTTATTCCTAGCACCTAACACCATACCTGATCTGATATATGGTAGATGCTCATTGATAGTTGTTGAATGAGAGATCATTTTTGGAGAAGTGTTCTTGTATTGATTCTTGTTCGCAAAGCTAATGGAAAAGAAACTATCAGGTTAAAAACTGTTTGCGCCTAATAATTATTTTCATCAAATGAAAACACTTCCAGTCATGAGATCAACACAAGAAAGCATTTCATAGAATAAAACATGCAGCCATAAATATATGGAAAAGTTATAATCATTGTTTATACACATACTAAAAAAATAACTCTATATTGAGTAGTATGTAACCTAAAATTAGAGAAAATAGCTGACATTTTGCTCAACGAATTATTGCTTGCGATAGCCCCAATTGGGGAAACATCTATATTTTCTCATATTCTTAGGGCTTTTGACGTGTGTTGCTAAGTTGCCTATTCACCTATTGATATGTCTACAAGCACCTTACCACATCTATTCCCTGAACAACTGTAAATTATTGTGCATTAAAAAAACATTTTCAGTTATGACAGCCTAGTGAACGATATCTGGCTATCAGTTAATCACAATTAACATTGGACTACTTAAATGCAATTATTGATTACTTGTATTTCCTCCTTTGAAAGTTTCTAGGAATAACAGCTTTTTTCGGTTTCTCTATTACTATTTTTTCAAATGACCATTTTATCTCTTTTTTGTTTAAGGATATCACATTTTTATTTCACTATTTTTGGGAAAATTATATTCTCTCACATTTTTTTGCCTAAGTCTTTTGTTTTGAAATTTTATGATTTTTGTCATGCAGAAATCTTATATTTATTTAAGCTAATCTTTATATATGGATATATATACACATATATATTCACACCCTTCAAAAATAATTTGTGCCTATTATAATTCTTCAAAATATATCTTTGAGTAATATCTTATTTTAAAATATATTTTGAGACACATACATTATCTACATTTTGCAATAGGAATTTAATCTCTCCAGCATCATTATTGAAACAAATTGATCCTCTACCTACAGGTGTCAACAGCTGAATATTTGCTTCACTTGCATTTCTTCTGAGGCCTTCTTTGGTGTTCCATTGATTCATTTTGTTGAGAATGTATGGTGCATTGCTCTTACTTATTTTTATTTTTCTGATGTTAGAGATAAAAATATTCAATTGTCATTTGTTAAATAAATCATTACATTCAATGGTTCAAAATGTTTCAAACTAATTGATAAGCTGTACATTTAGAATTCTTACTTCCACCCAATCCTCACTCATCTTGAGACCACTATATTACTATGTTTTTGTTATTATATTACTTTTTCTTCACACAAATAAAGCAAACAGGAATATGTACTTATATTTCTTCCTCTTACAAAAAGTTGACAATCCATAGAGTGTTCTTCAGGTAACGTAGCATTATAGCCTGCAATTTTTCTGTATCTGTGTGTTTAAACTGCAGTTTATTTAACTTGTTTTTATTTGTGGAAGCTTTAATAGTTTCTAGTCTTCTGCTGTTACAAATGATGTAACAGAGAAACACTTTACAAATGGACTTTATTATTGTGCAGATGTATCTTTACTATAAAACATGCAAAGTAGTACTCATATGTCAAAATTTTCATTACTTAGTCTAATGTATTCATGGTTTTACCTCAGAAAATTTGGAGAGCTGGTATTGGGAGGGCAACTCTTCTTTATCCTGAGAAAATCTGGCCTTAGCTGTGGCTACGTTAGAGGAAAATACAGCATGGAGAATTTACTCCTGTTCTGAACTGCCTCTGCTTACAAATGATACATGGCACCTCTTATTATAATCTGTTGGCTGGAATCAAGAACATGCCCACCAACCCAACACTAAAGAAGTAGGTTGAGAAACATTTTGAAGTACATGGAATATGCAAAATTATTTTCTGTACAATGGTTAAACCAAATGGAACCAAATAGTCCTTTGCTTATTTCTTCCCACACATTCTGCCAAACAGAAGCAAATCTCTATCCAGTAATTGTACCCAATGAGAATCTCATGTATTTTTCAAACTACTAGCATAAAACAGGCACACTCAAGAGGTAACTGGAAAAAATCTAATGAGAGAGAGTTACACAAGGTGGTATTTATACAGGAGTTGGGATGATTAAGGGAAATGTAAAGAATGGTGAAGCGCCTGCCCTGAACATGAAGCAGCAGCAAGCAATCAATGCGTCTTTTACCCCTTAGACGTGAAGGGATAAAGAAGGGAATGGCTATCAGAACGCTCTTAGAAGTACAGTCGTGTAATGCATGACCAGAAGCTGTGGACAGTAGTAGAGAAATACACATGTTTAAAAACAAAACAAAACAAAAACACCACCACCAACAATAAAATACACACAAACCCTCAAACCAGCAGAGAGAAACACAGAGAAATAAGAAACCTGATTTGTATCTCCCTTTCATCTTCCTCTAGCTTCCGAGGTGTGCATTCCATGGACTGACCACAACTAGCAGCAGAGGCAAGACAACCAGATTGATAAAGTCCATGGAGGTCAGCCTCTGTGACACAGCAGGATTGGGATGGGTGGAAGGTAAGTCTGGGATGAGCAAATGGGGAATATCCAGTTCATCACAAACCCTCAGGTAATGTCACATAGTTTCTTCATATGTTCAAATGTGGTTCCTTTGAGTCCAGAGCTCAATGGTCTAAAATGACAGGGCATCAGCTTTCATCTCTCCATAAATTCATACAGAAAATACATGGTAGATCAAAGGCAGGATTACTACATTCAATAATAGACAAATATATCAAGCACTTGTCCACAGAAATTTTGGAATTCCTGCTGGGAAGACAGAGTGAAGTTGTTCTATCCTGGGGAGTTCTCCTTTCTCTCTAGCAAGAGTGCGAGGAGATACATAAAACAAGCAAATGTGATAATGTAGATTCTCTGTGTAATATAAGTGCCTGACATGAAGCTTTTTGTTGTTGATGGTGGTGTTGTATGAGCGGTTGACATTAGGTTTTTTATGGCCAAGAAATTTTTATTAAAAGACAGTCATCTTGAATAAATATATTATTAGTTCTGTGACCCAACTACTAGCAAAACAACCAGGCATGGAATTAGGCCACCCCTGCCATGAAGTTTCCTTTCGCAAAAAAGCCTTAGTTAGCTGAGATACTTGACAGCTTGAGTGACCCTGCTTTTACATCCCCACCCCTAATTCCTGCTCTTATGCTTTAAATTAGCTGGTGAAAAGTGAACGCATGAAACTCTAAACACTCCACACTTGAACCCTAATAAAGGC
This sequence comes from Vulpes vulpes, assembly GCF_048418805.1. Lineage (NCBI taxonomy): Eukaryota > Metazoa > Chordata > Mammalia > Carnivora > Canidae > Vulpes > Vulpes vulpes. The sequence continues at coordinate 160,453,634 of NC_132792.1, forward strand.
AGAACCCCAAGTTCAGGGTTGTCTGTCTCTCTGTCTGTCCCTTTCTCTCTCCATCTTCTATGTCTCTCACCCCCTTCACTCTACCTTGCCTTTACTCTGTGCCTTTGGCATGCCATATTCCCTCCAGGATGTGTGAGTAATAAATCTTGTTCTTCGAAGTTCCTTGATGATTTCTTGCCGAAATGTGTCCTATAACCAAAATAAAAATCATATGAGCCAGTGCAGCCACAGTATTAGCAATCTTGAAGATTCACTACAAATCCAGAATAGGCAAAGGTATAGAAACATAAAATAAATGACTGATTGCTTATGGCTTGGAAGGTAGCTGGGATCATAAGGTGGTGAAAGCTAAAGGGTACTGAATTTTTTTTTAAGGTTTTACTTTTTTAGAGTAGCTTTAGGTTGCCAACAAGACTGAGAGGGAGGGAGAGATCCCATCTCTCCCCGTATATCCCACACACATTATCCCATTATCAACAATCACCCTACTTTTTTTTTCTACCAAAAGGGAAACCTACTTTGACACATCATAATCACCTAAAGTCTATAGTTCACCTTAGGGTTCACTCTTGGTGTTATTCATCCTATGGGTTTGAATGAATATATAATGACATACATACATCATTATAATATCATACAGAGTATTTTCATTGTACTAAAAATCCTCTGTGCTCTACCTATTCATTTTCCCAACCACCCCGACCCCAGCTGACCACAGATACTTTTATTGTCTCCAGAGTTTTATCTTTTCCAGAATGTCACATATTTGGAATCATGTAGCCTTCTCTATTTGTTTCTATTACTTACTAAAATGTTAATATATATGCTAATATACTAGTACTGAAAGTTCTTCATTGTCTTTTTGTGGCTTGATAGCTCATTTATTTTTAGTGCTAGATAAATATTTATTCATTCATTCATTCATCCATTCACTCATTCACTCTTCTACTCAAGGTCATGTTGGTTTTTTCCAACTTTTGGCAAATTAAACTGAAGCTGCTATAAACATACATGTGCCAGTTTTTGTGTGGGCACGATTTTCTATTTATTTGAGTAAATACCAAGGAGAATGTGGCTAGATTATATATTAAGAGTATGTTTAGTTTTGCGAGAAACTTTGAAATTGTCTTCCAAGTGCCTGTTCCATTTTTGATCCTCACCAATAGTGTGTGAAATTTCCTCTTGCTTCCTATCCTTACTAGGACCTGGTATTGTCAGTGTTCTGGATTTTGGCCATTCTAGTAAGTGTGTGCAGGTATCTCCCTGTTATTTTCATTTTCATTTGCCTGATAACATATATTGTGAAACATTTTTTAATACGTGTATCTGCCATTTGTGTATTTTCTTTGGTAAAGTATCAGTTAAGGTCTTTGGCTTATTTTTATTTATTATTATCATTATTTTTAAAGATTTATTTATTTTTATTTTACATAAAGAGAATGTGCAAGCAGGGGGAGGGACAAAGGAAGAGGGAGAGTGAGAATCCTTAAGCAGATTCCCCACTGTGCATGGAGCCAAATGGGAGGCTTGATTCCAGGACCCCAGATTATGAGCCACGCCAAAATCAAGAGTCAGATGCTTAACCAACTGAGTCACCCAGGTGCCCCTAACCTATCTTTGGCTTATTTTAAAATCGAGCTGTTTGTTTTCCTATTATTGAGTTTTAAGACTTCTTTGCATATTTAAGGGGGCCCTGAATGCTCAGTCGATTAAGTGACCAATTCTTCGTTTGGCTCAAGTCATAATCACATAGGTAGTGAGGTAGAATGGGAGCCTGGCGTTCCTTCCCCACACTGAGCCCCACCTCAGGGTCTGAGCTCAGCAAGGAGTCTTCTTGAGGATTCTCTTCCTTTGCTCCTACCCCCACTCATGCTTCCCATGCATCTTCTTTCACTCTCTTTCTTTCTAAAATAAATAAATAAATCTTGTAAATAAAAAAGAGTTCTTTGTATATTTTGGATAATGGTTTTTTATTAGGTGCATTTTTTGGAAAAAATATTACCCATTCTGTGGCTTGTCTTCTAATTCTCTTGATATTGATTTTCATTGAGCAAAAGCTTTTAAATTTAATGAAATTCAGCTTATCTTTTTTTTTTATTTTCATGGATCTTGCCTTTGGTGGTGTGGTAAAAAGACCTTATGATAGCCAAGGTAATCTAGGTTTTCTCATATACTCTCTTCATGGAGTTTTATAGTGTTCTTTTTCACATGTAGGTGAGTTATTTTTTGTAAAGGGTACAAGATTTGTGTCTAGGCCCATGTTTTTGCAGATGATTGCCCAATTTTTTAGCATCATTTGTTGCAGAGACTATCTTTATTGTATTACCCTTTTTCCTTTGTCAAAGATCAGTTGACTGTATTTATGGAGATCTATTTCTGGGATCTCTGTTTTGACCCATTACCCTATTTGTCTGTTCTTTTGTCAATGCCACACTGCCTTGATTACTATAGCTGAGTAGTAAGTCTTAAAACCAAGTAGCATCTGCCCTCCAACTCTGTTGTTCTCCCTCAATAGTGTGTTGGCTATTCTAGATATTTTGTCTCTCCATATAAATTTTAGAATTAATTTTTGATACATATAAAATAACCTGATGGGATTTTAATTGGTATTACATTGATAGCTCCCTCTATCCACCCCTTTATATATATATATATATATATATTTATTTTACATTTTCATAATATTGAATTATCTTGTCCATAAAAATAGAATATATCTCCATTTATTTAGTTTTTGTTTGTTTTTTTGTTCATCTAAGTATTTCATTTTTTTACTTATTTATTTGTTTATTTATTCAGAGAAAGAGAGAGAGAGAGGCAGAGACACAGGTAGAGGGAGAATCAGGCTCCATGCAGGGAGCCTGATGTGGGATTCGATGTCAGGTCTCCAGGATCAGGCCCTGGGCCGAAGGTGGTGCTAAACCGTTGAACCACCTGGGCTGCCCTAAGTATTTCATTTTTGAGAGTGTTAATGTAAATGGTATTGTGGGTCTTTTTTTCCAATTTTTTATGTAAATTACAGTTAACCATTCAATATTAGTTTCAGGTGCAGAACCTAGTGATTCATCACTTACATACAATACCCCATGCTCATCAAAAGTGGTCTCCTTAATACCCATCCCCCATGTAATGCATCCCCTGCTCACCTGGGAATAGTGATCATCAGTTCCTTCTATGTAGCTAAGAGTCTGTTTCCTGGTTTGCCTCTCTTTTACCCCCTGTTCATCTGTTCTGCTTCTTAAGTTCCATATATGAGTGCAATCATAAGGCATTTATCTTACTTGACTGACTTACTTTGCTTAGCATAATACTCCATAGCTCCATCCACGTTGTTGCAAATGGAAAGATTTCATTCTTTTTATGGCTGAGTAATATCCCATTTATTTATATATACACATTTGCTTATCTGTTCATCAGTCGATGGCATTTGGGCTCTTTCCATAATTTGGCTATTGTTGATAATGTTGCTATAAACACTGGGGTGAATGTATCCCTTCGAATTAGTATTTTTATATCCTTTGGGTTAATACACAGTGTGCAATTCCTTGATCATAAGGTAGTTCTATTTTTAACTTTTTCAGGAAATTCTGTACTATTTTTCAGAGTGGCTACACCGGTTTTCATTTCCACCAACAGTGTGAGAGGTTTCCCCTTAAAATACAACATCCATGCATAATAAAACCCCTCAGCAAAGTAGGGATAGAGGGAATCTATATCAACATCACAAAGGTCATATGTGAAAAACCTGCAGCTAATATCATTGTCTATGGGGAAAACAGAGCTTTTCCTCTATGGTCAAAAACAAGACAAAAAAAAAAAAAATAAAACAAGACAGTGTGGTCCACTCTCACCCATTGTTATTTAACATAGCAGTGGAAGTCCTACCCTCAACAGTCAGACAGCAAAAAGAAATAAAAGACATCCAAATTGGCAAGGGAGAAGTCAAACTTTCACTATTTGCAGATGACATCATATTCTATACGGAAAACCTAAAAGACTCTACCAAAAAGTTGCTAGAACTCGCACACAAGTTCGGTACAGTCACAGGTTAGAAAATCAACATACAGATATCTGTTGCATTTCTATACATCAACAGTGAAACAGCAGAAAGAGGAATTAAAGAATTGATTCATTTACAATTGCACTCAAATCCATATGATATTTGGGAGTAAACTCAACGAAAGAGGTGAAAGTCCTGTATTCTGAAAACTATAATATACTGATGAAAGAAACTAAAGAGGATGCAAAGAAATGGAAAAACATTCCATGCTCATGGATCAAAAGAACATATATTGTTAAAATATCTAGACTACTGAAAGCAATCTACATATTTAATACAATTCCTATCAAAATACCACCAGGATTTTTCGCAGTGCTAGAACACACAATCCTAAAATTTGTATGGAACTATAAAAGACCTCGAATAGCCAAAGCAATCTTAAAAAAGAAAAACAAAGCTGCAGGCATCACAATTCTGGACTTCAAGCTGTATTACAGAGCTGTAGTGATTAAGACAGTGTGGTACTGGCACAAAAACAGACGAAAATCAGTGGAACAGAGTAGAGAACCCAGAAATGGATTCTGACAACTATATGGTCAGCTGATCAACAAAGCAGGAAAGAATATCCACTGGAAAAAAGTCACTTTAACAAAAAAATAGTGCTGGGAAAAGTGGACAGCAACATGCAGAAGAATGAAACTGGACCACTTTCTTACGTTCAAATGGATTAAAGATCTAAATGAGATCTGAAACCATCAAAATCCAAGAGGAGAACACAGGCAGCAACCTTTTTGACACCAACTGTAGCAACTTCTTATTACATATGTCTCCTGAAGGGAAAGAAAAACAAAAATAGACTATTGGGATTCATCAATGTAAAAAGCTTTTGCACAGTGAAGGAAACAATCAACAAAACTAAAAGGCAACCTTGTAGAATAGGAGAAGATATTTGTTAATGACATATCTGATAAGGGTTAGTATCCAAAATCTATAAAGAACTTATCAAACTCAACACCCAAAAAATGAATCATCCAGTTAAGAAATGAGGAGAAGGCATGAATGGACATTTTTCCAAAGAAGACATAGAGATGGCTAACAGACTCAACATCAATGAAAACATGCTCAACATCAATCATCAGGGAATTACAAATCAAAAGTACAAAAGATCTCATTTCACACCTGTCAGAATGGCTAAAATTAACATAGGAGACAAGTGTTGGCTAGGCATTGTGTTTTTAATTTCAAATTCCACTTGTTCATTGCTGGCATGTAGGAAATCAGTTGACCTTTGTATATTAACCTGTCATTCTGTAGCCTCGCTACTCATTTAATAGTTCCAGAAATATTTTTGTTGAATTTTCAGACTTCTACATAGATAGGTGTGGAGTGAAGAGAAATTGAGAAAAATGGAGTGCTTTGGCATGTTTCAAAATGGTTTCTCTTCCCCTTCCCTGCTGTAAGCACCAGGGAATTTTTTTATGGTATTTATTGTGGGAATCTGATGGAGCTCCTAGAAGTGAGTCTAACAGTATTGTGGGAGTTTCTTCTATGACTAGATCCCCTTGGAGTTTTTAATCCCCAGAGTTGTTTGCTCTGAGACTCCAGAAATTCAAGTTTTCAAGTACAAGTACAGTTCAAATTTTCATCTCAGGCCTGGTTCCTACAGGTGTTTCTGCTTGTGAGTGTCTGCTCCAGGTAAGCTATGACTTCCTCCTGTTATTCATTCACCTTTCTATATATCCAATCTTGGGATCAGTGATTTTTCCTGTGTCTTCCCCCTCTTAAAGATCTGAGAAGAGTTGATTTTTAAGTCTATTCAGCTTGTTTACTTGTTGTTAGGACAGAGAGTTGACTTCTCAGCTTCCTATATGCAGAACTGGAAATCACAGTTCCAGTAATGAAAATGTTCTAAAATCGTGGAGGTGGTTGTACATATCTCTGAATAGGAAAAGACCAATGAATTGTACATTTTAAATGGGTGAATAGTGTGGTATGTGAGATATAGCTCAACAAAGTTGTTAAAAAATATTTGGATTCTAAACAATATAAATGTTTTGTATGCCTGTGTCCCTGAGGTGTTATACCAGTCTTTCTAGAGAATATGTGCAAACGTTGTGATTTATGGTGAACACCTGTTCTCCTGGGTTTCTGGAGCCTCAGAAACTGGTCTTGTAGGCAATGGCTATATACCTACGTGGTGGACCACCAATAAAAGCCTTGGTGTTGTAGGCTCAGGTGACCTCACTGGCAGACAATACTTCAAGCAGGTTTCCTCATCTTGTTGCTAGAGAAATTAACCATGTCCTCTACTGAGGGAGAACTTTCGGGAGCTTACATCTGGTTTCCTTCAGACTTTGCCCCATGTACTATTTTCCTTTAGTCATTTTGTTTTAAAAAAAAATCACTTTGCTTTTTGTCCATTTGCTGTAATAAGCCATAATTATGTGTACAAGAACTTCTGAGCCCTGTGGGTTCTAGCAAATCACTGAATCTGGTGATAGTCTTGGAAACCTCTGACATAGCTGCTTAGGGAAAGTCTTATGTAGAGATCAGCAGCCCTCTTCCTTATCTGGAACATGTAGGAGCAAAGATTGTAAAGATGTGAAAAGGGAGTGTGTAGAAAACTCATGCCTATCTTTAACTCCTCACTTGAAAGTGACACAGAGATTGGGAATTATACGGTTCCTCACTGCTGGACAGGGCATCTTGGCAACGTAAGGTAAAATATGAACTCTGGTGAGTGATGCTGCAGGCAGGCAGGTGCGCCGCTCCCTACACTTAGCCTCCCCCCGCCCCCTGCCCTCTCTCCCTTTGCTGCTGAGAGCGTTGGAGAATGTGCTGCAGCTGGTGCGTGGGCAGGTGCAGCCACCATCTGCTCTCGGAGTCCGCATGCGCACAAGCACCTCGCACCCAGGACCTGGCCCAGGCCCCACGGATCCCAGAACCTGCCGGGGACGTGGCTAACCCCGCCCCCTCGCGGTGGCGATTGGCTGAACCGTGGCTGAGGGCGAGGCGGGGTCAAGGCGGGCGAGGGTCTCCCCTGTGAAGTCGGGGCGAGACGTGTCCAAGGAGGTGAGACCGTGGGAGGGGTGTGGGCGGGGTTCGGGTCCTCCCTGCCCCAAGGGTCCTCGAGAAGCCTGTTGGTTTCTCCCGGCGCTTGTCTCCTCCCACCGCCTCCTCTCATTGGCCAGGCCCGGGAGGCGGGTGCGCTCCCATTGGCCGGGGGCTGTGTCTGTCCCTGCCAGGGTGGGGGCGGGGTCTCCGCCGCGCGGAGCTTGCCCTTGGGTCTGGTGCTCGGTAGAGCCGCCGCCGCCGCCGCCGGTACCTCTGCTGCTGCTGCAGCTCGAGCATCCGGGAGCCGCCGCCCCCAGCGCCGCGTCCACCGCCGCCGTCTCCCCTGCCAGGACCCCGAGACACCCCGAGCGCGAGCGGCAGCTGCTGCTTGCCTGCGCCCCCTCTGCCCCCCCTCCCTTCCGTGACCTGCCCACCCCTGCAGCCCTCGCCTGCACCTTCTCCAACACCCCGGGTCCCTGCACCACCTGCTCGGGCAGCCCCGGCGGGCTCTGGGACTTGCGGTGCGAGCCGAGGGGAAGGCGAGCTCCGACCCGGTGCCTGCCTGACGGGCTGTCGCGGCTGCACCAGCAGCAGCAGCAGCAGCAGCAGGAGACACTCTTTCGCCCACCGCAACCCCATTCTGCGGGTGCGTCGCAGCTGCCGCTTCTGCTGCCTCCAGTCCGGGTCCGAGGGTTCGAGCACCGCAGCGGGGACCAAGGGTCCAGCGGGCGTCAGGAGGACGCCGGCGGACCCTGCACTGTGGGCCCCCGTCACCAGCATCTTCTCGCCCCCCTCGTTCCTTCCCAGCCCCTTAGAGAAGGGACCGTGACCTGGAGACGCAGCGCCGTCCTCCGCTTCTACAGCGTCTGCGGGCTCCTCTACCAGGTCATCCCCTCCCCGCCGCGGGAGCATCAGCTTCACGCCCTTCCCCATCACCCCCACTGCACCCCGCATTTCCACTCCGCCCCTTCCAGCCCCTCGGATCTTGGGCCCTGGCTCAGCCTTGCGCTCCCAGCAGGCAGTCCCGTGCGCGGCCCCTTCCGCCTCTTCACCCACCTGAGCTGCCTCCATCCCTCACTCAGTCCCCGCCAGCAGCACCCCCATACGTCCCCGCCTTCCGGCTGGCAGCTGGCGCCTTCTCTGAACATCACACCCTCACACCCACCCCCACCGGCCACCTCCCACATCACGCTCCTGACCGGCCCTCTCCATCCTCGTCCTCGCTCTCACCTCCCCCTTTCCGGGTCGCCTTCCTCTTTTCTCTGCTTCCCACCATCACATCCGTGTGTCTTTGAAAAGTGAGTGAGAGCCTGGGAGCGAGCTACCGAGACTGCGAGAACAGCAGCTGCGGCAGCGCCGTGTGCATTGCAGTGACATCCCCGGGGGCAGGTGTGTCGTGAGACGTGTCACGCACCTCTGAAGGGAGAGGAGACTGTCTGGGATGTAAAGGAGAGAGCGACAGAAAGGAAGAAAGAAAGAAAAAGAAAAGGGGGTTAAAGAGAGAAAGAATAAATCAAGAACTAAAAAAGGGAAAGAGGAAGGGAAAAAGCAAAAGACTCAAAGCTACTGTATCAACAAGCCTGTTTTTTAAAATTAATCAGCCTGTCTGGTTTTCTTTTCTTTTTTTTCTTTTTTTCTTTAAGCAAAGAAATCTACGCACCTAAGCAGTTACTTTACTGCTAGGGATTTCCGCTCGGATTCCCGACCTCTCTATGGCTCTGCTCCTGCCGCTTCTTTCCGTCATTAATATTGTCCTTTCACGTGAAATGTACGAACCCCTGCGACCGCGGTGGGGGGAACCGCACAAAACGCTGTTATGATGCAAATCACTGGGTTTGGATGCAGAGCGGCTGGGGAACCGGGGTGCACTTTTCCTCAGATCCTCCCTCTTGCAGGAGGAGGAGGGGGCCCTGTGGAAGGGGAGGACGACGCTGGTGATGAAGTGAATGGCCATGTGCGGAGTAGGAGGGCGTGGGAAGAGCGCACTTGGGGGGTGGTGAGGCGGGGGCGGCAGGCCAGGGCTGGGGGGGCCGGGGCCGGTGGGCGGAAAGTTGTTGCTTTGAAGAGAGGAGTCCTATAGGGATGTGGCCTGAGTGAGATACAGAAAGGATGGATGGGAAACGATGGACTATAGGATTTTCAAAGGTAGGTGACTCTTGATTTCTTGCTAAATCTTTGCCCACCTCTAACCCCTCTGTCGTCATTTCTGTAGTAGTGGGAAAGATAAGTTGATCAAATGTATTTGTCCCTTGGTAAAAGGAATCTGGAAGTAAGACACAAGTAGACCGCAGGCGTGCAAAACCTAATTGGCCTTTGGAGGATTTAAATGAGGTCAGTGAACCGTCTTTCAGCAAGTCCTTGGAATGCATCCTGCCTCCTATCCTCCAGGATATGGACTGGGATGGATTTTATTTATGCATATTTATGATGTGAAGGAAAACAGAGTGGACAGAGTTTTTCTGAATTAACTAACTGACCTTGCAGAGGTATTTCTTACCATCTTTTTTTGTGTTTTATGTTAAATGTGAATTTCAGATATGTCATGTGCCAGCATCCCCGAGAAAGCCGGCAGCCTTCTCCCTGCTTACGCTGCCTCGTCCCATTTCCCACCGTTCGCACTCCCACCCTCTCACAAGTACCCCGGGAGGCTGACACATCACTTGGGTCTCTAATCCATGCTGACACGTGTTCCTAGATGCCCTATTTCACCTCTCAGTAACTTGCATTTCTCAACTCTGCATGTGTGTGTGTGTGCGCGTGCGCTCTACGCCGGGTAGTGGGAGTGTGAGGTGGGGAAATCAGTTAATTCGGTGATTGCGATGAAAACTCGACACCGCTGGATGTGTTTTCCCTGCCAATCTGTGCGTGCTGGCCCCGGCACGTCATTGCACACACTGCTGGGCTGGTGTGAGATTATTTATTATAGAGCATGTGGGCAAAGGACTGCACTTGGGGGTCGCCTCCTCTGCCTTCAACATTTCCCACGAATTGTCGATTCACTGCACTGCAAAATAAATGTCTGCTGGTGTCTCATTCTCTCAGCCTGGAGGAGGATTTTCTCTCTCTCTACCCGGAGAGATTCCATCAGCTGCATTCTCTTTTATTAAGAACATGGGTCTCTTGTATTAAGTACGTAAGCCAATTATTTAAAAAGTGCTGCTTTCACAGCAGATTAGAGGTGGTGGTGGAAGCGGTGTGGGCATGCCAGAGAAAATGCACCACTGCAACCCACAGCAGCACCAGCATCAGGTCCAAGTATATAAATAAATAAGCGTCCTCTACAGCAACCAGGGAGAAAGCACCAGCCCAACAGGGTCTGTGTACTTATGAGCATCTTAGATCAGGCCATGTTAAGACACCAAAGGACAGAAGAGGATTTAAAAGGAAAAAAAAAATTAGAGGGGTAGGGGGTGCAAAGCACCATTGGATTGTCGTCTCATGTTTATGGCTGCCTCACATTGATCAAACACTGCTCCACAGACACATCGCACTTTGTTGATATTGTCAGTTCCTGCTCAAACAAATTGCTCAGGCCTTCCTTGTTTTACTCTTGGCCAAAAACATTGCTTCAGGGTTGAGGTTTATGTTTCTCCCAGCATCCTACACTTTTATTAGGACTTGGTTAGGTTGTAAAATGAAAAGCTTTATTTCCTGGACACAGATTAAACACTTAGCAGGTCTTTCCTTTCCTTGTGCAGAGAAAGAAGGGTGGCGGCGGAACTAGTGAGCAACTAACTGATTTTGGCTAGAGGGAGTCTGTTCTGCCTGCTGGTAGTTATGACTAGGCAAATGCTATAGGCAGTCTACTGCTTCTTATTTTTAGCTTTATCGGAACTATGGTGGTATTCTGTGACTTAAGTAATACTGATCAATTAATTTAGCATCTCTATTATTATCCCCTTTCTTGCACTATGCCTTATTTTAGACAAGAAGACTCATTTGAACGTATCTTCTCTGTGTTTTACATTGTCACCAATATTTTACTCTTTCTGGGAAGCAAAATCAACCTTTTGGCTTGTTAATATGTAAAGTTAAAGAGCCAGTGGTTAGAATCAAGTCAATGATAAAATAAGTTAAAAAAAATAGTACTATTCTAAAAATCTACCATTTTGTCTTCAGTGGATTCTTAGGAAATGAAAATGAATCATTAGAAGGAAATAAATATGTTTCTGACCAAAGCACAACTCGCAATGTATAGACTACTTAGATAACAAAATTTGCTTCTGTGTTAGTTTATGGGGCATCCTTTCTTATTTTCCTCCATCGTAGGCAGGGGAAAAATCTGGAATGAGGGTACAGAACAGTTTAGAGAAATGAATTTCTTTAGAAGGAGGCGTGCAAAAGCTTGCCACCTGGAACTAAAACCTCTCTTGGTTACAGAGCAGATCCAGTTCAGTTGCTAACCCTGGCTGAAGCTGTGTCCCCTTTCCATGCCTGAGGGGGCACGGCAAAGATGGAGACTGTCTTGTTTAGCACAAGAAAACGGTCCTAGGAAGGGCAAAGAAGAAAGGACAAAATATAACCAGAAAATAGACATACATAGAGAGTTTGTTGAGAACTTTGTTTCCTTTTTAGAGTTAGTCTTACAGAAAAACACATTCAACACAAATACTGGGATTTTAGTGTTTGGTTTTGTCTTGTTTTATTTTCCATGAGATATTTTGATGAATGATCTGTTATTTTAGAAAGACTTTCAAATTGAAGGTCAATTGGACATGCATAGTACTTGCCTCAGTGAATACACTGAACATAAACTTCCCCTTACATTTTTAGAAAGTGTATTATTAAGTACAAAATACACCTACATACACTTAATAAAATACTGATAACTTAATGCTTCTCAAAAGCCTCTCTCTCCCATTCATTTCCTTCTATTTGTAATAGCCTAGTCTTGTTGAGCTCATTTCTTATGTTGAATGCAAGAACCATATTCCTCCCTTTCTTGATTAACAACTGAAACTTTAAAGAGTAGAATCTGTACATAAGAGCCAAAGACTATGATTTAAATGGTCAAACCCCAAACACTTAGTAATTAGGAAAATCTCCCTGCAAATATGGGGAGTCTCTGGGCAGATTTTCTATCAAGATATGGAAACTTACTTCATTGTCTTCACCATTTCTACAACTATTAGAACTGTGGGAGCATAACATGACCAAAGTAAGCATTGATTGAGAGGCCTCTTTCTGCTTTCTCCCCTGGAAGATCAGATACTTGAGAACTATTTGCCCCACATTGAAATAGTGAGATGCCATTTTTTTTAATGAAAAAAATTACTTGGATTACTTAAGGAGCAAATGGAAATACAAAAATGCTGGAAGAAATGTGAGTCATGCATTTTAAAGTGACATAAAATCAATATCAAATAATATTAATTTTCTTTTTAAAATGAGAAATCTATGGGGTATCAGATGATTGAGACAAGTAAGGTTTATTTATTATGAAGGATTTGGGGTACATTCATAATATAAATAGACCTATCCTATTGATGTTTTATTTGATAACACTGATGTGCATTTCACGAATTTATTGAGAAGGCGTCCTCATTTTAATAGGCTCGTTGAACAACCTTGGCAAAACCACCCAATGTGTAACAGCTGGCTGAGTAGGCTGAGGAAGTGGTGAGAAATCACAAACTGAGGAAGCCAAACTCAAAAGCTGAAGTTAGAGTTCTTTGTGGAATTGGCAGGTATTGGTTTTTTGGTCCTCCTAGAACAGCTCTAGTGCCCAATGACTACTAAACTTAAGCTTCCTGAGGGCAAGCCCTGAGCCTTTGTCATCTGTGCAATCTTCTTATTCTCAATTTAGTAGATACATAATAAATAGTGTTGGCATGAATAGGTATGTCCTAATGGAATTAAGTAGCTGCATCTCTTCATAATATGTCAGCACTTAAACTTTAAGTTGTTGGACCCTGGCTCACGGGTGCCAACGTGTCCCGGTGGATGCCCCAGAGACTCAGACCCCAGACAGGCAGATGCAATTAGCAAGAGGGTTTATTGAACGTTTGCGCAAACGGGCTCTCCGCCTCCGAGGAGGAAGAGAGCCCCGATTAGCAATTACAGGCATCTTTTAAAGGTAAAAGGAAAAAAAACCGCTTAAAGACAAAAGAACCGTGGGAGTCGCATAGCATCCAGGTTGATTTCTCAGAAGGTCAACATGAACCTATTCAGGGACATTCCAATCAGGGTGTGGGGGGAAATGGTTTTCTTATCACAAACAGAATGCTTTTTGTTGCTAAAACTTCAGGAAGGCACCTGGATGGGCTGCCTCTGGATTAGGGCTGATCCTACTTACAGGGGGGGTTTCTTCAATGTGAGGAAAAGGCAAGAGTTTGTTTTCTTTGCACTCAGTTATTTTCTCTTACCCTTTTTATGAGGGTTAAAAAGTATATTTTTGAATAAATTTTCTTAGGCTTTAACAATGATTAGCGTTTCCCCTTAAAAACACACAAGCAAGATATACAATTTCTGAATTTGTGATAGAGCTGAGCATCTATTCTGAATCTTCTTTTGTGCTTATGAAACTAAGTAATGAGACCCTTCCACTACACGAATAGACACAGGGCTGAAGTTGTAAAGGGATCTGCCTTAGAGAGGGCTGGCTACTAATTATTTACATTCTATTTTAGAGGACTTTGAAGTAAATATTAAGACAGTCATTATTCAACATTTGATATAACTCTAAGTCAGCAAATAGTTTTTACTTGAATCTTTAAATTATCTTTCAGCCACTTGAATGCTGAACAGGAAGCTCCAATTTAGCCATAAACAGTTATTCTGGGGGATAGATGCAGAGGTCATTAGAGATTAGAATATAAAAATAAGGAATCGTTTGCTTTGAGAAATAAAAAAATCTTAGAGCTAAGTATGATCAAGTAGTGCAAATCACTTCACATTAAGAAAGCAACAGTTCTTATTGGTCAAATTGATCCCCTAACAATTTTATGTTTTTGATGATGGCTTATTTACAGTAACGGCGCACTCATTGTTTATCTAAAGTCATCTTTGGGAATAGAGCAAGAAAGCACCTTTCCTGACAAGGATGTGCTGCCAACAGTTAAGTGTATAGCTGTTATATTGATTCAGTATGATTTATAAAAAACAATTAATTTGTTCTTATAGAGAAATATTTTTGGCTTCTTTGTTAAAAGTGTTTGCCTTTCAAAATGCAAGTGACTCCCTTAAGGTTTACTTAAACATCCAAACTCAAATTTATGGTGTGTAAAATACATTTTTACTCTCTTAATGAATTCATATTTGACGTTAGCTTGTCCTCTATCCCCTCTGGGGGAAAATGCCCATGACACCTACGTATCTTCCATTCATTCTCATACCTTATATGCCCCCTACTTTCCAATCTTAAGTAGTAGATTTAGGTTGAAATGAGAGGTGGTTAGAATATTTGTATTAAAAAGCAAACAAAAAATATACAATAAGCTTGTCTAATTGTCACTCCTTTACTGCTCTCTATTTTCTATTTTGAAGTCTGAGTAACACAGTAACTCAGCTTCCTTTGCACTGTCCAGGAATATAATATCCCCCCAGTCCCGACCATACTCCTAACCTGAAAGACCTATTAAAAGTAATTAATGAGGAATGAAGAGTGGTTCAAGAAAGGGAGATTTGCTAAAGCCTATGTGCTGAATACGTACAGTTTGGGTGATTTTCCTTTTGATCTCCACAATGCATACCCCAATGTTTTAGCAAGGATAAAACTCATATAATGTGCTTTTACTTGTTTTTGTTATTGCTATTATTGTGTTTTGTGAGAGTTCAAACTCCTTACTTTCATAATGAAATGGCAAAAAGGAGAGGCAAGGAAGGTGAGTCAGCCAGCCAAACACACGGAGAAATGCCTGGCAAAGCTGACTAAATTAGCATATGCTAGGGTGAGTATTTCCCTCTGTTGTTACATAATCCCTTTCTAATACGAAATCGGTTCTCATACTTAACCCTTTCAGGAGGGTTGACATTCTCCCACTGTTATTTTGTTTATTTTGTATTATTTATTTTCTCATGAATTGTGTAAACCATCTATTGAGGGGCTTTTATGTCAAATTCTTCCCCCCCCCCTTCAGTGTTTCTGTATACAAATGTTCCATTCTGTGCCCAACTTCAGGATTCAAGGATCAACTTTTCTATAGCTTTCACTGAGAGGATCTAATTAGCATTTTGGGCTCTCTTTACTCATGTGCAGCTTTCTTTAGAAAATGTATTAGTTCTATGAGGTTCCCCTAAGGATTCATAATACTCTAGCTTGTTACATGTACTGTGGTATTCACTGTGCCTTAATTATGCACGTGGCCTCATTTCAAAGCTTTTTCAAGGATCATGTGGGATAGAACAGGGGTCTGGCTGTAAGTTCACTGTCATGTATTAATGTGTAGGTGGTATTCAGAGAAGGATGTTTCTGAAGGCAATTATATATCCATGACTCCAGTATAGCAAGCAGCTACATTCTACACTTACTAGTTACCCTGCCAAGGCAGAATGAAATTCACCATTGTGATACATAATACAGTATCTGTTATTTCTAAGTAGTTCTTTGGCCTGGGAATGAAATAAAATAATGAGTGAAAATGTGTATCCCTTATCTTGAATAGGGATTGTCCCTTTCACTCTCTCAAAACAAGAATCAAAAATTGTTCCTAAATCAATACTCTATTCCATAACTAGTCCGTTAACACATTTGCTGTGGTGGGATCTTCAAGTTACGCAGGTTATTATTTGAGGCTATAGATTTTTAGATAGTATTAATTGCCTGCAACTGCAAGGGCTGCCAAATGTCAGTGCACTGTCAAATCTGAGACATGATTTTTTTCGATTTTTGTTTTGGATGCAATTTGGACAACTGTGAAACTATATAGGGACATTGAACCCAACAGAGGAAGAAGAGAGAAAGAGAAAGAAAGACAGATGTTTTTTAAATAGGGACTTCATTTGTGGAGGGATGGTTATAAAAATTGGCTCATTTAGTACATGTCACCACTTATATGGAGGATATTTTCCTGCATTGCACGAGTTTGAGGGCATACTTATCTTAATTGTACCTTTTGACTTGCATTGGCCTATGTGTCATATCATCAGAAAACTTGAGTTTGATTTGTAAGTACACTTTTTTCTTTTATTTATGACTACTGCAATCAAAAGCATTTTGTATATACTAACTAACTTTGATATATACTAACAGTTTTAACCAATTTTTGTTTTGTTATTTTACAACTGCAAATTTGAAGCCACATTATTATTAATGATAGTTTAAAAAAATACTGGTCTCCAGTAACTCACTGGAGTTTTTTATTAAGAAAAATTTTGACCAACATCTGATGTGTTTAAGTAGACAAAAGAATGCCATCTGCCCTTGATATTTGAAACATTTTATTTTGTCTATGCTATGATCTATATAACCCTTTTGTGTATTTTTATTATAGTATTTTGAATGTTTGGTATTTATCTGTCTGTTTGTTCTACTGGATTATAAACCCATAAAGTACAGGGTCTTATTCTTCATTTCATTTCAAGTGCTTAATCTAAGGTCTGGTCTGTGTCTTTTTTTTTTTTTTTTAATGTTTTCATTCCACTGATTGATTAGTTCTCTTCCAATCCATTTAATCCTGACACATCTCTTTAATTGGATCCAAATAATATTTAAGTATTTATGTTATAACTGCCAAAGTGCCAATACACTATTCTGAATAGAATAAATATTTGCAATGAATGTTTATTCGTATTTAAGGTACAGAGAGAGTACAAAAAAAATGGCTACTAAGAAACACAAACAATTCTGAATAATGACATCCTTCACAAAAATATGAGACCATTGCTTTCAATTAGGGCAAGCAATTCGAATTTGCACTGAAAACATTCATCTCATAGCTTTGAATCTCCCTGATTTCTCCGGGCATCATAACCCCTTGTCTTTTTTTTTTTTTTTTTACTTATTAAAGATTTCTATCTGTAGCCCTCCAAATATTCCTGATGATGGCTTTAGGTAAACATGAAACCAAATCATCTTACTGTTCTACTTAGAGTAGCCAGTATTTCCAGATAAATGTATGAACAAAGAGGAATTACAAACTGACCTTGATCTGCCAGATTATCAGTGGGGACTGACCTGCTTTTGTTATTGCCAAAGCTGTGGAGTAGATGTTCTGGGAATCGTCTCTGAAGTATGGATTCAGGGTGCACTTCACTTACTTTGACTTGGGAAGATTACATCCATTTTATTTGAAAGGCCTTTTAAAGAAAATCCTAAATATTGTGGGGTTTTTCTTGATATTTAGTCATACTTCTGCAATTGAAGACACATATTTGCTGTGGATGAATTTGATTTATTTCCCTTTTAGCATTTTGAAAGACCGTGGGTGGTAGGATGGGAATATTAACTGCTTTTTGAAGAGAATTTAAATATAGTTACTGGGAGCTGAATACCAAGGGAAAAAAGACTTTCTACAATTCGTAGTGACTTTAATGCCACATAAAGTGTTTTAAGAATGCTTTTTCTTAAAAGTCCCAGGGAAATATAGCTTTTCTTTAAAGCCATAGAGTTTTTCTTCAAATTTAGAAAATCAATTTCTTGATATCTTTTCGATTTTTAACTGTTTCATGACTTTGGGCATCTGAAAAGGTATTATTGACTAGGCTAACTTAAGATTTACCTGACGGAAGGTGCTGAAATCACTCTATCGTCGTTGTGTAGAAATGCACATTCAGTAAATAAAAATATCCCAAGCAGATTAAACTAGTTCAATTTATTAAATGTTGTTACCACTTTATGGAGTTGATATTAAGAATTATATTCACCCATAGCTGCTGTACTTAGAATCTTCTTTATGTTAAACTGTGACTGTCAATGTGATGCAACAGCTGCAGAATAACCTTCTAATGTGGCTTCAGTTCGGCCCTTACTGACTGACTTTACAGAGCCTAAGGAATAAACAGGAAGGTAGTTTCAGAAGCAGTTTTTGTTGACTGTTTGCCTGCTATGGTGAAAAAAATATTATAATTTGTTACTGAATGTTTATTATATAGAGAATATTCTTGTAAATCCAGTTTTAGAAGTGACATGATTTTTTAATGTGTAACCACTTAATATCGGAAACACTGGAAATGTGAGGAAGAGCTATACCTGTTTATTTCTCAACAGTTTTAGTCATAATGACCCACTCAGAAAATGAATTTTTTTAATTTGATAGAAGGCAAACATTTCAGGCCAAAGTTTTTGTCCAGAGTCACCAAATTAAAAACAATATCCGTTATATTCTTCAAAAGAATACTGAACAATGTCTTTATGGAAAGACCTGATGCTAACTAGCATGAAAATGAAGTGTGTTCAGTAAAAATTATATATTTTTAATATATAAAGTTATATATCTAGTTTTAATATAAAAAACATATCTTTTAAAGGCCAAGTAAAATTTACATATGATAGTTTCATGCCCATTGGCCTGCATTTTTTTCTTTAAACATAAAAATGCTATGGGTGAGGTAAGACTAATGGTATTTTGAAACTTCAATCCTCCCTATCCTTTCACTTCCGTGGAATAGCTAAGATGAAGGTATTGATACAGTGATAAGTTCATAGTTTTTTAGAGATCTAGTAGAGTTCAGTAAGGTCAGATTTACTTTAAACCTTCACTTCGCTTTACCGAATTTTATTGGCTATACAAGTACAGACGACCAACAAAGCAGAACGGATTATCCTTGAAGGACAGGACAGCCAGAAAGTGTATTTTGTAATACCACAACTTTGTTTGATGGATGGGTGTGGACAAGTTGGGAAGACAGTCTTTCTATCATTTAATGATGGTCTTATCACAAGCCAATAGTAAACTTGATCAGGTGTTAGAGATATTTCCTCCGAAAACTTTCATATCATCTTGGGGGACTGAACAGAGAATGGGAGTAACTTGTGACAGGGGAGGAGGCATGAATCACAGCCCTGATCCTTCAGGAGAACATACGCAGCAGCCATGCCAAACTACTGCTAGCGTGGAGGCACAGTAAAGACTCTGGCCTCGTGGTGGTAGGTTCTATATTCTGTACAGCGAGGAGATATCGCTGGACTAACTCAAACTCTGAATTTTGGAAGTGCCCTGCAGCAGCAAGACATAATGGTAGGAATGAAAAGGCCTCAGTTCTCATCTACACCATGCCACTATTTTAGAGACCTTGGGCGAGTTACTTTCTTTTGCTTTCTTCTTTTCTGTGTGAGGGGGAGGAAGAGGGAGAGGGAGAGAGGAAAACTTAAGTGGGCTCCATCTCCAGCGCTAGCCCGATGGGGGGCTTGATCTCACAACCCTGAAATCATGACCCCAGTCAAAATCGAGAGTCAGATGCTTAACTGACCGAGCCACCCAGTAACCAAGCAAGTTACTTCTGCAGTTTCTTCTGTAGACTGAGAAACTAGAATCACATTCATTCTTTGGTCATGGGTTGTAGAAGAATATTATGGATGATTGAAGACTACAGAAATGGCATATCTCTTTTCACTTTCCACCTAAAAATAGTTTGTAACACAGTGTAACATTCACTGTGTAGTCTTAAAAAATACCTTTTACTAAAATTTAATTTTTGATATCTACCCGTGCATTATTCAGTTAAGATTTTACACTGTAAAGAGATTTGTATTCTGATACATATGTCTACATAAATTTCAGAGCTTTCTGTCTCTGTCAATGAGTTTTATAAATTAGTTTTGTAGTCATCAGCCTGAGCTTGGGTCATACATGCCTTTCTCATGAAATTACATCCGTAGATCAACTTCAAAAATTAGTAAATTTTTGCTGTTAGTCCTTTATTTTATTTTTTTTCTCTTTAAAATTTTTACTTAAATTCTAGGTAGTAATACAGCACAATATTGGTTTCAGAAGCAGAATTCAGTGATTCATCACTTTCATACAACACCAGCTCTCATTCCATTAGCCATTTTTATTATAAGAAAATAGACTGTTTCAATTTTAAATTGAATTTTGTTTTTGTGCGTTATTCAATGTGTGCATGCGTAAATTTCTATAATCATTTCATTCTTCATAGGCTTTGGTTTTTTTAAGCATAACTTACTCATTCACTGTTTCATTTTTTTAAACCAATCTCTACTTGCAGGCAGTGTTTTAAATGTTAGATATACACAGTAACAAGGTGGAAACGGTTTCCACCCTCATGGAGTTTATAGTCTAGTAGCTGAGACACTAGTTACACAAAAATATGTAACACCCTAGCTTATTTTCTAAAATAAAAAATCCATTTTTATAGTAATATGTTTTCAATAGCTACCTAATGTGGATGTATCAATGAAAATATGAAATCACTGATTTAAGAGCATTACTATAAGCCCACTGAGCTTTTAACATTTTTTTTTATTTAAGTTTGGCCTAAAGAGCTCTCATTTCCTCCAGTTGTTTATCCTGAAAACATTCTCAGTATGATTCCAGTTTCTTTCTTTTTTTTATTAATACAACTTGAAAGAAGCTGACAAGTGAACAAGAAATATTCAAGCATGGTCTATTCTAACTGATTTGTTCAAGAGGATGATTCATTTAATTTCATAAAGGCTCAGTGGGCCAGAACAATAGATGACCAGGTCAGCAGAGGGAATGTAGGGGAGAAGAGGTCTGTGAGAAGAATCTATGTAACAAGCAACAATATTTAGTTTTTTTAGAGCTGAAGTTCTGCTTGAGCAATTCTGATGTTACCAGTGACAGTCATTTAAAGAGCTGCTGATGCCTCAGGGAAAACATTTTTAAAGTGTCCTATCCAGAAACAGTGCTCCTTATACTGTGTCATATATATTAAAACTCTGTCCCTTGCTTATATTACAATACTACATTGTGCCTGATTAAAACCTGTGCTACTAGTATATGGCTTCTCGAGACTGCCGATGAAATGTTGTTCTTGAAATCTTTCCTCCTGCTCAAGCTGCCCTGAATATGGCTGAATTAAGAATCACCTGATAAATAAAGCTGGAGAATAGATGAGAATACCACTTAAAAACTTTAAAAATAAAATGAATTTTATATACAGTTGTGTGAAATGTTGGAATATGTAAAATAATATGAGTGGGATACAAATATTCTCGATATCTTTATATTATTTCTTTTAATATTTAACTTTGATTGATGACCTCAACATGCACATGAGGTCATATTCCTAACAGGTCGTATGGTGTTTTTATATTATTATTTATTGTCCATCGGTGTCCCCGGGGTAGATGATATATATATCTTGTAGTAGATAGAGTAAAAAAAAAAAAAAAGATATATACTTTTGGAAATCATAATGGTGGTCAAGCATGTACAGTTAGTCTACTTAGAGATTTACTTATCTGGATTACAGAATGCAGTGCCTTGCACAACTAAAAAACCTCAGCTTAACTGTTATCTTTAATTTTGCTTTTTCTTTTAAATGAAACGTTAAAATCAAAGCAATTGAAGTAAATGCTCTGTTGCAGGTAATAATTTGCAAGCATATAGTTTTATATTAAATGACTTATTTTTGAGAGTATATTCAGTTCTCTGAAGTAAGTCAGAGATGCATACATATTTTAAACTTTTATATAGAGAACTAGGTGGTGCTGTTCTGTCATCTTTGTGTCTCAGTGACTTCTTAAAACACTTTCATTCAATAAGTGCATTAGGTAAGATACAGTATTCTAGTAGCATTACTTTTTATTAACCAGCTAAGTTTATATTGATCTTACATGTTTGTTTTCAGCAGTATTTTCATACAGCAGAAAAAACTTTCTTCTAAGCAGTTAACTTTTATCATACTGTACAACTTCCCTTTTTTTTTTAACATTTAAGATAATATGAAATCTTTATGTTTACTATGTGCTTTAAAAGGCTCTGTACTTGGCTTTTTCATTTGCCAAAATTCTTACTATTAATTGAGTCAGAATTTAAAGTGGTAAAATTTTGTACAATTTGAGTTGATGTCATATCAAAAAGTCATAAAATATAGAAGCTCAAGGAAAACATTTTCATTATTTGAAATACTAAAAATTGAATTAAGCTTTAAAACAAAAGAAATAAGATAGATTTCCTTGAAAAGAAATTGTTTGCTTAATACACTTCTCTGTAAGAAGACTGACATAGGTAGGCTGTCAGTTAGTGTTTTCATGTTTCAGGATATCATTAATTGTGACTTCCGACCATCTTGTGGTACCCAGTAGTCAGATATAAAAGAACACATTTACTTGAAACTAAGTAACAAGAGAATTACTGGCCTGCCCATGTATACTTAGTACACTGGTGTCTCTGAGGTATATTTTCTTGCTAAGAATTATAGCTTCAGATACCTTTAAGTTTAGAAAATACAGATAGGAGAGAACTTAAAAGAATGACAACTTTTTTTTTTTCAAAAACCATCTCATGTTATAAACAAGCGATTGTAACTTATGTTTCTTAATGACTTTACAATACTTTTGGAGAAGAATATATCATATAATTTATTCTCCAATGAAAATCTGGATATAAATAAAGACTAGTATTTCAAGAGTTCTACCCATGTACCTCCTTGTGGAATCACAGTTCTATAATTTTGACTGGGGACAAAAGTAATTTCTGTCCTTCTTGATTTCTCATGTAATAAATCCTCCTTGCTGCTATTTACATCATAAAACATTTAAGTCTTACCTTAATAGAAAAGTCAATGTTATTTAGAAAACTTCTTTTTCTGCTATCTCATGAATCTTTTATCAGCGGAAGACAGGATCAATACAGAATTTCAGGATGGTTCCATGGCATGTCATCTTACAATGCAGAGATAATCTCTGAGATGCACATCTTCTAGACTAATAAACCTAAGTGAAAGTGCTCTTAGACTTCTATGCTCATGTCTGGCCTCCTGGCCTCATGAAATAAAATAGAAGTCACACGTATTAGGATGAGTGCCAGTGGGAAAACACTTGTCAAGTAAGAGTTCAAAATGGGTGAACTGTATAAGGAAAGGGAGATTATTCATGCCGGAGGAATGTCTTGATTTTCTATCAATTTTCCTAAGAAGGATTAGGTAACTTCCACTGTATACTGCCATAACCTCAAAATGTAAAAAAATAGAAAAATTAAGATTATATAAAAAGTCAGTATTTATATTTTCAGTTTTAATTCTTTTTACAAAAATACAGTACCTAGGTTTTTGATACTATCATTATGAGAGTAAAGCTTAGACTAGACAAAGAATTTATGGAAGTTATTCATAGATTTGCCATAGCTACATATTCAAAATTATGCAGCGTTTTTATGATAATAAATGATCCACTTTTTGAAAGTTGGCATGCTGGCAGTGATAGTAAGAAGACATTAAACTTTAATATGTTAGATACTAGATTTACATTATGGAAAGTTAAATGACACCATCAGCAAGCCCAATGCTTTTTAGATAGCCTATTTTAAAAATATACCATACTTCAAATAAAGCATGATATTTGGTGAAAAATACCTAAATCATAATATTCCACAATCATTTTCCTTCCAGAATACAAAAAGTCTTAAATGTCAAAAATACAAAAATGTACATTGTAACTTTGGTGACCACTTACTTTTTTGGAAGTAAAATCAGAAGGGGAGAGAGTAATACATTTCTGGCAGTATACTTTCTCCTTGGACTGAGGCTCCAAAATTAATACCAAAACTACTCCATGCATTTTTCATCATTTCTTGTGGTCATTATTTCTTGGATAGCTGATATTAGAAAAAGAAGGCTTCTTTACAATTATTTTTGACGAAGATTAATCTCAGACAACCTAGTGTCAGCTATTGTCTATCAGTAATCAGTGACAGCAAATAGACTATCTGGCATGGCATTTTTTGGGAGACCCTCATCTTATCTTTCCAAATGCTCCTTTGGAAACTTCAGTAGAGGTTCATTTTCATCTTGCCACATTTTATCAGTGATGAAAGACATACCTCATGGATCTAAAGATGGTTTTTCACTTTAAAAGTAAACTAAAGAAAAACAAGAATAAGTAAGGCATTTCTGGATTTATTTTGCTATCAGAGAAGATAGTAGAATAGGTGAAAGAGTGATCATTATGAGAATGAAAACAACAGTATTGTGGAGAGGGTAGATGTAGATCTTTTGCATCTTTATCCATAATATGTTTCTTCTAAATAGAATCTCCAAATGAGGCTTGATATAAAGTTATACTTCATATCAGTAAATCAAATTTTTTAGGGACCCAGTGGATATAGACATCATACGTGGTGAAAGAGGTTAGAATAGACCTCAGTAAAAATTGTGGATGATCTTTAGTGCATCGTGTCCAGAGCCTAACTGTAGTGAGATGGTACACATCATGTGAATTTCTAACACTGTAACACGTAAGTATAGTTAATATTAGCCATATATGATCCAAAATAACACCAATATTAATATATTTCCTATGTTCAGTGTTTATCATTACTAGTTCAGGGTGTGTGTGTGTGTGTGTGTTTCTTCTTTATATCAGAAATTTGTCTGAAGTCATGGAATTATAGCTGCATTATGTGAAAAAAAAAAGTAAAACCAAAGATTATAATAGGCCATAGGGGAAATTCTGCATAAGAAACCTGTTCTAGCAAAATTGAATGGAAGTTTAAAATAAGCTCTGCTGTACTTTAGGTTTAAACATGATCTCATTTTGACCCTATTTAAACCTTATGTCGGAGGCAGCATAGTGAAAATGGAAAGTACAAGGGATAGGGCTTCAAGAACTAAAGTTCTGATGACTGTGCCACTGGCTCCCCATCACCTGGGGAAATAAACTCATCTCTCTAGGGGTCAGTTATTCAGAGGGTGTTAGACTTGGATCATTTCCAAGGTCTTTTTCAACTTGAAGACTAACCAATTCAGCAGTTAAAGCAAATGGATATACTTTGCAAAAGTTAGGATATGATTATACCTTTATCATTAAATGAAAGTTTTGATTAAAAAAAGTGTTACAAAATGATGAAATTAGTTACTGGGGTGTTTATAAAATTGTACTGACATATAATGTGTTTTTAAAAATTCATCTGCATTATGTATGTATATATATTCATATATTTACTGGTATTTTGGCATACTATTGATATACAAGTACATAGCCAATGAACCTGTTGATGATTCCATTTGTTTCAAAAATGCATGTGTATGTATAGATAATTCATTGCATTATGACTTTTCATCTTGCTCTCTATAAGGAGAGACATGGGATCCCTGGGTGGCGCAGCGGTTTGGCGCCTGCCTTTGGCCCAGGGCGCGATCCTGGAGACCCGGGATCGAATCCCACGTCGGGCTCCCAGTGCATGGAGCCTGCTTCTCCCTCTGCCTGTGTCTCTGCCTCTCTCTCTCTCTCTCTGTGTGACTATCATAAATAAATAAAAATTTAAAAAAAAAATTCTTTAAAAAAAAAAATAATAATCTGGCCCTCTTAAAAAAAAAAATATATATATATATATATATATAAGGAGAGACATGTATGTTCAGAAGAGAGGTCACTGAAGACGTAGTCATTTGTAAAATATGTCTAAGAAAAATCTTAAACTATTAGAAATTATCAGCCTTGGGGCACCTGGGTGGTTTAGCAGTTAGTTGAGCATCCGCCTTTGGCTCAGGGCATGATCCTGGGGTCCTGGGATCGAGTCCCGCATCGGGCTCCCTTCATGGAGCCTGGTCTCCTTCTGCCTGTGTCTCTGCCTCTCTCTGTGTGTCTCTCATTAATAAATAAATAAAACCTTTAAAAAGAGAGAGAGAGAGAAATTATCAGTCTTAAATAGAGAAAAGAAGCCTGGTCATTCCAGGAAAGGACTTCAATAAATGAGGATAATTTTATGCTAAGTGCCATAAACAACTGTTTTTTATATTCATTAAGGCTCAAAATAAAGATAATGTTCTGAAACTACTCCAAGAGTGCTTTAGACTTTAATTAAGAAATAATTTTCAGGCAGGACAAGTAGACTGTAGACTAGAGAGTGGTGAAATACTTTCTGGTGTCTAAACGGATAATTGCATTTTTCCTCCTTACTGGATGATTTAAAAGTGTGCTCTCTTAATGATAAAGAGAATTGAAAGGCTTCAAATCATGAGATAGCTCTTCACGGAACCAGTTTGCATGAGTTGTAACTAACCTAAAGTTTCACTTTTATCAAATAGAATTTGTTCTTAAGAAAGGAAAACACTTGTTATTTTCTATGTAAGTATGTCATTAAATAAAGGTTGCATTAACTTAGAGAGAGGATTTCATAATAGCCTCTAATCATAATCGTAGAAAGAGTTAAATTCCCTTCATTATGGAGCAAGGCAAATGCAGAGTGTTTATAGGCGATCTAGAAGGTCAGTACTCATTCACCGACAGCCCCAGATGCCTGGTTAAGCTGCCAACAGAGTTGCTTTCCGAGTCTGCTAGAAAGTCAGCTGCAGCTGCAGGGAACATTTTTTTTTTCCTACCCATTGCTAAGCCTGTAGATTTTACAATTGCCATGGAAAGAACAGAATTAGGAAATATAATTCAGGGTGATGATCACCTCACTTACCTTATTAATGTGTTTCAAATTAATTTACTATGAACAGCAAAATATAAACAGATAAAGGGTTTTTTTTTTTTTTGCCTTTGTTTTTGCCCATGTGCATGTTCTCAAATCATTCATTTAGTCACATTTTGGAAAGTAACCTGGTGAGACTGTCTTCCAGACTCAATTCTATCTTTTCATATTTGGGATTTCTAGAGTAATAATAATAATAATAATAATAATAATAATAAGCAGCAGCAGCAGAAGTGTGAGCAGCAGCAGCAGCTACTATGACTATTTCATGTTTTATATCATAGTGTTACCTGCAGTTGGAGAACTGTAACCACAGGATACAGATGTAGAGGATGTTAGTATGTTGTGTCTTTGCGATTACATAGGCCTGGTCTTGATTTGCTGGTGTAACTGAGCAAGTGATTCTACTTCTCTGACCCTAAGATATTTCACCTAAAAAATGACAAGTATGATATCTACCTCACAAGGTATTGTGAGGCTTAATTCCTGGTATTATCTCCAGAAAATTATGGACACTCAATAAATTTTAGAAACATTGTGAGAAAAAACATCTAAATGTAAAATCCATAATTTGCATTAAGTACTCAGAGTTTTGGTTTCAGATTGCTCTATGATATTCTGTGGAATATTTTTAATAGAACATTATAGGAATTAATAGAAAAGGTACTCTAATGAGACAGTTTGGAGAGCCTTGAAAAAAATCACAGAAAAATTAAAAAGGATATAACATATTCTTCAATTTCAAAATCTAAAGAAGAATACAGAAAAAAGAAAAAGGGAGGATGTAATGTAGTATATTGATGTTTATAAATCTGTAAATAAGTTTGGGGAGAAAGGTTACCATAAAATTTTTTAACAGCAATATACTTTTGGATACTCGGGCATTTTGAATATTCAATAACTATAGAGACAACCGGAAGAATATTTCCATATTTGAGTATACATAGCTTCTACTTGCCTATTTTTCTTTTCCTTTCTTCCTTTTTTCTTTCCATCCTTCCTTCCAAGTAAATGGGAATGTATTATAAATAATATTTTCCTCTTTTTAAACTACTAAGTATACTCCTGGAAAGAGTCACCTAAATTTTATATAGATGGATTTCAGAAACTAATTGAAATCAAATATCCACAACATAGCCCAAAAATGTACTTAGTGGTGGGAGCTGTTGCCAAAGACTATGGGGGTGGTCAATTCTTCTGCCTTTCTGAAAGGACAATTATATTTTAGTGGAAGACATTATTTTAAACCATAAGGGAAACCCTGCTCACATTGTTTTATGTCTTGTTTTAAGCAAGGTATACAGAAAATCCACAACGATTAAACTGTGTTATTTAAATATTCTAATCTAGTAGTTAAATGGCCATTCTGGAGCTTTGTAGGTGATATGGTAGGCATACATTTGGGATACCAAGATTTGATATCTCCCCTTTCCGTTGACTTTTAGCTAAATATGAATAAAGTGGATTTGTCTTTCTGAAGTCACCCTGGAAGGACATTTTTCTCAGTGAAAAAATAACTCCTTTTAGAATTTATCATTTTCAAGATAATAGAATATGAACATTGGCCAGGTTTTTGTTTTGTTTGTTTTTACTAAATGAAATATTAATTTGTGTTTCTAGTTGTAGTCATAAGATGGAATCCACGGTTAGCATTTCAAAATTAATATATGTCTATAAATTTTAAAGTAGTGTTTTAAACACATGTAACTATTTTCTTAATGATTTATGCAGAGAGTCTGTATCAGCATGAACTAAATATCTGTATATAAGGTTAAAAATCCTGGAAGGATATATTTACCAAAAAGATAAACAATTGGTATTTTTAGGTTTTTAATATGTGACACAGACACACATGTACCCCATTTTAAACTGAGTGAATAGGGATCCCTGGGTGGCGCAGCGGTTTGGCGCCTGCCTTTGGCCCAGGGCACGATCCTGGAGACCCGGGATCGAATCCCACATCGGGCTCCCGGTGCATGGAGCCTGCTTCTCCCTCTGCCTGTGTCTATGCCTCTCTCTCTCTCTGTGACTATCATAAATAAATAAAAATAAATAAATAAACTGAGTGAATATTATAGAAAAGGGTATATACTGAGGGAAGGATTAAGGTTGGGCTTACGTTAATTTCCTTACATATGTGAGTACTGAATATAATATGAAATATCCTCTTTGTTCTTGAGCTGGGATTTAAACAATAATACTAGTCTGAAACATGACACTAATTTCCTAATAGACAATATACAATTAGTTTCTGCTAAAATAAGACAGATTAATTATTCAGCCCCCGAAGTATATCAAACATTAAAATATGAAGTGGTAATATATTGTACTAAAATATAGATTAAAATTACAAAACATATAATTTTTATAAAGATTGTCTCTTATTTAAGAAGATTCTTGATGGAACTTCTTTTGAAATTTAGTAGTTACACTTCCACATGTTCTATTTGAATTTTCGATCTGAAAGCCTTGACAATTTTCTGATGTTTCATTTTTTTTTTATTTTTTTAAAGATTTTGTTTATTTACTCATGATAGACATAGAGAGAGAGAGAGAGAGAGAGGGAGAGAGAGAGAGAGAGAGAGAGAGAGAGAGAGAGAGAAGGAGAGAAGCAGAGACACAGGCATAAGGAGAAGAAGGCTCCATGCCCAGAGCCCAATAGAGCCCGATGTGGGACTCCATCCTGGGACTCCAGGATCATGCCCTGGGCCAAAGCCAGGCGGTGAACCGCTGAGCCCAGGGATCCCCTAATGTTTCTTTTTTGTGCAAGAAGACCATTAAAATGAATACTAAGAGGTATTTCATCAGTTTTTTTATTTTGCACCAAATTTAGAAAGTGCATTTTCTTCTAATTTAGTAAGTGTCATGCTAAAAACAGATGCATATAAATTAATTTGTTTCTTCTCTTGAAGACTTCCTATCTACCTCCATTTTTTGTTCAATGAAAATACAGATTTCCTTATTTCTGTGTAGTCATTTAGAATCTTATCATTATGTCTGGAATTCTACAGATGTCAATATCTAATAAAACAAATTTTATGAAAATCCAATGGATAACTTTGCAGAGAATGTTGATGAAATAATACTTGTATATTGCAAGAAAAGCTTTTTTCTATCCAAAGTTCTTAGAGGTGTCAGAAATCATTGTCTACATCACTTTCTTTCTGCTGAGAGCCATGCAGGGAATCAGGAAATGAAGAGAAGTGCTCTCCGCACAATGGCCTGTAGTGAATATTATTGATGACTAGACACCTGCTAGGTTGTAAAGGCATTTAACCCATATCATTTTGCCTTTTAACTTGTCAACTCAGACATGGTAGCAAGAAGAGTTTTCTGTCAAACATTAGGCTTTGCATTGCATTACAATTTTTATTTTTTATTCTTGCAATTTCAATGTATATATAACACACTGGGGCTTTAAATTATATAAATATTTTTCGCTGTATGAAGGTGAACTGGAAAAAAAAGTGTGTTCTCTGAATGTCTAAACATTCCGAGTGTGATATACATAACTGCAATGATCATCTTCCAAAAATTGTATTTTATAGAAAAAAATGCCCAACATTTGCAATCACCTTTGGACTTTCTACCTTGCCAAATGCTTTCTTCATTATGGTTAATCCTTGTGCTATTAATGAAACACCAAGAATTTATTTTGTTTGTCAATATATTTGGAAGAATATTTTATTTTAGTTTTTAAAGGTTTTATTTATTTATTTGACAGAGAGAGGGCACAAGTAGGCAGAGCGGCAGGCAGAGGGAGAGTGAGAAGCAGGCTCCCTGCTGAGCAGAAAGCCCTTAGCAAGCAAGGCTAGATCCCGGGATCCCAGGACCATGACCTAAGCCAAGGCAGATGCTTAACTGACTAAGCCTCCCAGACGCCCCTGGAAGTATATTTTAAAAGGAAATTAATGCCACATATTTTCCAGAGATCAGACTGGATAAGGTATTTCCAGAAGATGAAAACTCTTTTTCTGCAATGAAAAAATCTCTGTGTGTTCCATGCATGGATCAGTGTCTTTTATTTATTTATTTTTTTTATTTATGATAGTCACAGAGAGAGAGAGAGAGAGAGAGAGAGAGGCAGAGACACAGGCAGAGGGAGAAACAGGCTCCATGCACCGGGAGCCCGATGTGGGATTTGATCCCGGGTCTCCAGGATCGCGCCCTGGGCCAAAGGCAGGCGCCAAACCGCTGCGCCACCCAGGGATCCCTGGATCAGTGTCTAACAGATGGTAGACTACGAATGTTAGAACCTGAGAAATCAGTTCACTCAGACATGTCTCAATGGATATAGTTTTTATTTAATATTCCCTCTTGTGATAAGAATATAGACATTATATTTCAACTTTTGAACTTAAAGTAACATAATGAATGTATCCAGTATCTTGAGAAAATGTCTTGCAACTTTATAGGCAAGTAGAAAATTATTTTTACCACTTTTGAGGGAAAACTTTCTATAATATACCATGGCTTCTTTTATAGAATTTGCTAAAATAATGTAACCTTTTCAGTGTCTCAGGGACATATTAGTGGTAGTCTGCTGTACTGAACAACAGAGTCCCGCAAATACTTTTGAGCTTTTCTGTGTCTCTTCTAGTTGTACATTATGCATGCTTTTTACAGTCACTTCCTTGACATCCTTTTACAATTTCATGTTAAGAATGCAGATCAAAGAGGAAAAAAAATGTGTTAAAAACCCCACTTAATAATGTATTGATTGACTTATTTAATAAGGTACAAACAAGAACCTGAAGGAGAGTGCTGATTAATCTAACAAATCTAGCTATCCAGGCCAATTTGAATTATTTCCCATGTTACAACTCTTTATGTTTTTAAAGATTTTTTATCTATTTATTTGAGGGAGAAAGAGAGAGCAAGCACAAGCAAGGGGATGGGCAGAGGGAGAGGGAGAGAGACAAGCAGACTCCCTGCTGAGCACAGAGCACCAAAGCTGAACTTGGGGCTCGATCCCAGGACCCTGAGATCATGACTTGAACTGAAGGAAGACACTTAACCCACACAGATGCCCCATATCTCCTTATTTTTAATTACCTTCTTGATATCTTTACTGACAGATGTGCAGACACATAAAACCACAGCAGGTCCAAAGACTGACCTCACAAATTTTGCTGTTCAGCAGCCCCCTCCTATCTGCCCAGACATCTGTATTAAAGAAAGTACTTAACGCTGTCCTTAGCTTCTCCGTCTCCCTGACTTTCCACTTTAACGTGGTCCACAATCCCTAATATGTGGCCTTTCCCTTTCACCTCCATTGCCGGGACCTTGTTTGTATTCTTGCTGTGTTTCATCAGTACTATTGCTTCATTCTTTCATCAAGCTGTCTCCACTCCTTCCCTGGCACCACCCCACACACACACGGTCTCTAGGGTTTCTATTTAAAAAAAAATCTGGTTACTTTTAATACAGGCTTTCTTTCTTCAACACGAAAGCATAAATTACTGAGTATGACAAAAGATATTCTTATCCTGCCCTCAAATGCTAGCCGTTTATTGGTAACTGTCCCCCTCACTTTCTAAGAGTCCTATTTCCATTGAACTTCCAGAATTACCCAAAATACACATGTTTTAATATGACATTATGTCTCTCATACATATTTATATGAACAGACAAGTAAGTGTACTAATAACTTAATGTACTTGAAACAATCTTTAAATTAAGTCATGTTTGATGCTCAAAACTTTATGAGAGAATACTTTCTATACTTAAATCACATGGGTAATAAGATTGTGAATCCAGTTCTCTATAATAGCCACCAGAAGAAGGAAACAAAGTGAAGCCAAAGTAAATAGGGTTTGAGGTTGTTTTTCTTTGTGGGTTCAAGCTTCGGACTCAGGAATCACTGTTCTAAGTGTGATCTATTTTTGCTATAACTCCTGTACTTAAAGCTCAAGTTATACATTTTATAGGTCTATGTGTCTGCATAATGTTTTAATATTTTAATATCTAGATTTTTAATAGTCTTATGAACTATATCAAAATTATAATTTAGTATTTGAAGTCAATATGTTTAAAAAGGTATGGGCATTTCTGGTCAACAGTTATTTTAATTCTTAATCAGATTTATGAAACAGTCAAAGTAAAGTTGATAAAAAACTATTTAGGTACTACCTTTTTAGAAAATATCACAAGATTTTTAAAATATATTTTTTATTAAGTTAAACCAATAGAATATAAAGAGTTTTAGTTGGGCACTTGGGTGACTCAGTCAGTTAAACATCTGCCTTTAGCTCAGGTCATTGTCTTTGAGTCCAAGGATGGAGCCCTGAGATGGCCCCCTGCTCACTGAGGAGTCTGCTTCTCCCTCTACCCCTCTCCCCTGCTAGTACTCTCTCTCTCTCTCTCTCTCTCTCACACACACACACAGTCACTCTCTCTCTCTCTCAAATAAATAAATAAATAAATAAATAAAATATATTTTAAAAATAAAGAGTTTTAGCTTATATTTTTATATTTAAATCACTCTAGAAATTAATTTTTAATTATGGCTCATTAGTAATAAGATAATAGAGAAGAAAACTGCACATTCATTGATGTGTGCTACTATGGTACAAATATTAACATATTTTGATATTTGTTTCCTTCTAGATGTATAGAAAATGAGCCATAGGGGATCCCTGGGTGGCTCATTAGTTTGGCACCTGCCTCCGGCCCAGGGCATGATCCTGGAGTCCAGGGATCGAGTCCCAAGTCACGCTCCCTGCATGGAGCCTGCTTCTCCCTCGGCTTGTGTCTCTGCCTCTCTCTCCCTCTCTCTGTGTATCTCATGAATAAATAAATAAAATGTAAAAAAATAAAAGAAATAAAAAATAAAAAAGGAAATGAGCCATAATGTCACTAAAAGTAAACTGTTCTAGAACATTTTTTGCTCTTTAATAAAAGCAGTTATTTTAGTAGCAGTGCTGCCCCAATAATTGCTAGAGTGTCTAAATTGGATGTACTTCAGTTAATGCATCAGTAAGTGATGTACCTTCAATGCAGTTAAAAGATTCTAATCTAACCTAAGAGAAGATCTTGTTCATATTGACCACTTTAAATTCAGACTATGATTTCATATTTTTAAAGTGGTCCATGGCTTAGTTGACCCCATTAGTGGGGCACAATTCTTCTTTGGCATAGCCAGATGCTACTGAGTAAGCATTTCTGAAAGCATCGTCAGACAACCACCATTCTATAGTTTCAGAAGAGGGAAAAGACAGTGAAGATATTTAGTATGGAGCTTGAGGAAATACTAGACTGAAGTGAGGGATAAGAAATAATTTATCAAGGAACAATAGTTATTCCATTGGAAATGTACTTGATCTTAACCTTTTTACGGGATATTAAATTTTTCTGCAAGATATTTATATAAGTTTTGTGAGACATTTGTGACCTGACTGGCAGAGTGATTGATTTTTTTTTGGTTATTTTCCTGTTGTAGTTAATGTAGAGATGGATACTTTTGTGTACCTGCCAAGAGGTTGTGATTCATGGGGATTGTGTCTATCTGAATGCAGGACAGTTGCCTCACTCCAGCTCCCACTACTATTATGGGGAATGTAATTCTCAAGTGAATATAGAAAAGAAGGTTTTAGTAGCCTGCCTGATAGGTACACCTATGGGTTAGGAAGATGCCTCTTATTTTCTGATCTTGCATTTCTAAATCAGAGAGCAGAATAGGAGGGAGGATGAAAGACTTCCTACTCACTTTAAGAAGAGTATAGTTGGATCACTAACTGTATTTGGATTCCAAAGCCATTGGTTTTGTATGAGGTAGAGTAATCTCGATTCTGGCCACGGGTATGTATGCATAGCCTGGCTCACACACCGGATGCCCTCATTTAGGTGGTATCTTGTCTCAGTGTTTGTTTTGGGAAGTTGGGAGACACTACACAAGAATCCTGCCAGCCACATTCCATTTTAAACTGCTAGTCTCTGCTTTTTTTTGCAACGCATGGTAAATTGCTGAGTATAAAGGATTTTCTCTATTAGCTGTGAAGGAGAACTAAAGTTCAGTTCCAATTCTCTTTCTTTTTTTTTTTTTTTAATTTTTTTTTATTTATTTATGATAGGAACACAGTGAGAGAGAGAGGCAGAGACACAGGCAGAGGGAGAAGCAGGCTCCATGCACCGGGAGCCCGACGCGGGATTCGATCCCGGGTCTCCAGGATCGCGCCCTGGGCCAAAGGCAGGCGCCAAACCGCTGCGCCACCCAGGGATCCCCCAATTCTCTTTCAAGAAATCTTCTCTGACTCCTGAATCCTTCTTTTATAAGACTCCAAGCATATTTCATCATAGTCTTTTTCATCTTATTGATGTTAATGTCTTGCCCACCACAAGATAGACCTTCTTAGGGCTGGCTTTTCAGTTTTACTTATCTCCTATTATATAATCTGCTCAAACTTGGTAGGCCTTCAGTAAGTGGTGTGAATTCAATTAAAATTGGCTTATCTGGCCTGATTGTGTCGATCATCTAACCACAGTAGTATTAACTGTGATTATTAATGTGTGTTTATTAAAAGTTATGGTGTATATAGAACTTTCCAAAGAGTCAGCAATTCATATTTGTTTATGCCTAGCCCAGCTGTCTCCCTGACTCCCTAGACCATGCCATCTACTAATATACCACAACTGTTCTGTGATGCATCTGTTTTCCTAATTGGTGGAACTGATAAGGATAAATGAGCCCAGTTCTCCCCTTGCAGGGGTGTGTGTGCTGTCATAAACTCACTGAACACAGCCCTTATCTGGGGGTTGAAGGATGAGAATTATCTCTAGAGATGGTCCTAATTTAGACCTGTGACCCCAGACGGGATGGTTGTGGTGGTGGTGAGAAGTGTACATGAGTTGCTTTAGTGATGCTCCCATGTTGCCCATCCATTTATTGACCACCACACAGTCAGAGCCAGGCTGGATGCTGCGTTTGCATTTCTGCCTGCCTGTTTCAGTTTCTGGGAAATACAGAGAGAGAGAGGAACACTCCTCCTAAAGTACATCTTAGTTAGATGCCAGATCTTAATATCCTTTGACCCGCACTAGCATCCATGCTATATTTTTTATCTGCTACTTCTTTTCCCTTTTCCTTAATGGCATCCCTGATCCCATTAATCTTAGGCCAAATTCTAGCCAATGGTCACCTGTAATTATTTTCATAACTTTCTAGCAATAGGACACTTTTCTCTTTATGATCTCAATAAAGACCTGATTTACCCATTGCTTTTATCCTTAACAGTGGAGTTCTAACATTGTGTAATTTTTCAGTAAATATTTGTTACTATCTTATAAATTTAACTTTTTTCACCTTGATTGCATCCTTAGGGTCACACAGTATTCTTGTACAGCTTGTCTTAGGTTCCTTTGCTTTGAAACCCTCATTTGCCATCTCTGAACATCCACATTTCTTTATAGTTTTTGTCTCACTTATCTATCTACTACTCAGTTTAACTCAGTTATGTTTAACTGAATTAGTTTAACCATATGGTTCCTTTTAGTAAGTGTCAAATATTTTGGTTCTACTATTTTTAACTCTGCAACCTTTTCCATACCTTTACATTCAAGTGTGAAATCTTGTATTACCTTTAAATTGTTTCCTTACTCAAATGAAAAATGCAATTATTTTAACTCTCCACCTATTGCCCTGAATTTTGCTCTGCCAAAACTTGTATCTCTAATATTTGTGATTTTTAAAAAACAGGTATTAATTAATTTAGAAAGTATGTACTGAATGCTTGCTATGTTCTAGATATAATTCTATGTTTGAAGATACAGACATGAACAAATGACAAACTGGGGGCAGGACAGTGTCTTGGTTCAGTTCCACTCATGGCTAATCTAGAATTTTTGTTCTACTTTTGTTATTTATGCAAGCTTAGTGTCCAAGTGAAGTTTCTTCATATGAAAAAGTAGGTGAATTATACCATATCTCAAGTCTCTTGTGGCTTTAAAATTTGTTATCTTTGTGTTGAATAGAAGGAGATTTTTAAAAATGACATAATGTGAAGCAAGGTTGGTCAAAATATTCCTTAGAGTTTTCCCCTAGATTTCTTGTCTCTTTGGTTGGTTTGCCCTTGAAAATGGGTTTTGATATAGTCGACTTTAAACCTACATTAGTTTTCCACCAATTATCAGGTTATCACTTTTAAATATGTAGTTATTTAAATAGATAAGCCATTAACAATGACAAAATATTCTGCAAACAGCTTTGTAGCTCTTTTTGTGCATGTATAAGGGGCAAACTATCTCTGTTGTTGGAAGTGATCAGATGACTGAGAGATTAATCTTGCATTCTAGACTATATTTTTTTATGCTCTTCTACAGTGTTTGTTTTCATACATCTACAAACACATAGCTAATGTATATTATAAAAAACAAGCGTTGTCAACTTTAGTTAGTTGTCAATTTTCCACATTTAGTTAAAATTAAGACTCTTACTAACCTGTGCTGCTTCCACTAAACTGCATGTGGCTTTGTGTGTACATCTTAGTTTTTTCAGCTGTAAAGCTGTAAACTTGAGTCTAATAGGACTATCTACCCCCTAGAGTTAATGTGTGAATTAACTGAAATAATTTTTGTGACTTAACAACATGCCTGTCACATGGTAAGGAGTCTATATAAATTTTAAGTATTTATTTTCTTTCCTAACTCATTTATCATTTCTCCCCGTACCTGTCTCTAATAGAATATTATAAAATAAAAGGGCAATAAAAGAAAAAAGAAAGCCTAATCACTTAAAAATAAGGTAAATAAACTAAGAACAATATTTAAGAGAGTTACAGACTCTTATGAAGACAATTGACGAATACTTAAGTGCAGTACTTAGTTCATTGAATATTGTATATTCTGACAATATTCTTCTGGAGGAAGTATTTAATATTTAATGATCTCATATTTAATGAAACATGAGAGGGTATGATTTTCATGTAAATGAGTATCTGTATAATTGTCTTTAAAGACTAAGCACAGGGATCCCCAGGTGGCGCAGCGGTTTGGCGCCTGCCTTTGGCCCAGGGCGCGATCCTGGAGACCCGGGATCGGATCCCACGTCGGGCTCCCGGTGCATGGAGCCTGCTTCTCCCTCTGCCTGTGTCTCTGCCTCTCTCTCTCTCTCTCTCTCTGTGACTATCTTAAATAAATAAATTAATTAAAAAAAAACTCTCTAAAAAAAAAAAAAGACTAAACACATTTACAATATATTATAATGACCTCTAATAACCATGTCTGAATTTCTTGGTATTTTAGGTAATTAAATAAAACATTTTACCAAAATGATTTGTATATTACTTTTATTTGAGCACTTGATCCTACACAATTTTATAAATGATTTTGCTTTGGAAGCACTATTTTGATTAAGTCTAAAGTAACTACAATAATTTGGATATAACTTAATTTTTAATATTTCAATATTAAAATATAAAAATTGATTTTAAAGTAGTTTAAGGATTTATTTTTTCCTGCATTAAAAATCAGTTTATGATTTTAATTGATTTGTCCTATAATAGTATTTGAAAAAAATGGCTCCTTTTGGTCTTTTTTTTTTTAAATTTATTTTTGATAGTCATACAGAGAGAGAGAGAGGCAGAGACACAGGCAGAGGGAGAAGCAGGCTCCATGCAGCGGGAGCCCGACGTGGGATTTGATCCCGGGTCTCCAGGATCGCGCCCTGGGCCAAAGGCAGGCACCAAACCGCTGCGCCACCCAGGGATCCCTCCTTTTGGTCTTAAATGACAAAGAAGCTACATGCTCCCTTGATTTATTAAATTATTTTTACAGTAGTAAATTAAAGATATATTTTATATTTTTAATTTTATGCTTAGTGAAAAAAGCTAGGAAGAGTTATCTCTTTGTGGAAATCAAAGTTAAAGTTACTTTGTCTAACATTTCATATACAGTTACTTTTCCAACTCATTTCTCTGTTCAAAGAGAAAAATCAAGTGCAGAAATAATTCACTCATTAATTTATATGAACAAACAGATTTTTTTTTTAAGTAAGCCCTAAGCCCAATGTAGGGCTTGAACTCAAGACCCTCAGATCAAGTCACATGCTCTACCAACTGAGCCAGCCAGGCACCGTGAAAAGATATAGATTTCCCACCTTGTTTTTTTAGGTGACAAACCACAAAGATGAAAACCACCTAACACTGTATTGATCAAATACTATTCAATTTCTTATTGTTTTATTTGAGAAACAAGTAAAATAATATATAGACAAGCATAATAGGTTACCACTCTCTTCTTTAGCTTTTCATTTGATAAATGCCAAAAGGAACACATCAGACCTATTTTTTACTGACTTCCACACTGTTGGATGAGTCAAGATTTTCATTATTCTAAGATAACTTATTCCAAGATACTTCCTGGCCCAACATGTTTATTCGCTTTATTTCTAAATATTTTGTGGTTCTTCATCAGTGTTAGCTCCATGGCCTCTACTCTCTAGTATTTCAGATCTCTATAGAATCTTCCAGGGTCTCTTTTATAGCTCAAGAAGTTAAAACCTATGCAAGGATCTGGATTGTGCTGAAATATTCACTGGAGCAGAGGGCCATGCTAGAATGTGACACATATTCTAGGTCTAATACTTACTAGGTTACAATCTATAAACTAGGCCAATCCTGGAAAGCAACTGTGGTCAAAATTACAAAATAGCAAAGTGCATCTGTGGTATTTGTTAATTTTGGATGTAGCCTTCTCTCTAGTATCGTGAGCAAATTTGATAAAATCCATCACAAATCCTAGGCAAACAAACAAACAAACAAACAAAAAACAATAGTCGTGATGTTTTAGACATATTTCTAGAATTTACATTAAAAATAAAACCTTTAGCGCAGCTCCAGTGGCGCAGCGGTTTAGCGCCGCCTGCAGCCCAGGGCGTGATCCTGGAGACCCGGGATGGAGTCCCACGTGGGGCTCCCGGTGCATGGAGCCTGCTCCTCCCTCTGCCTATGTCTCTGCCTCTCTCTCTCTCTCTTTGTATCTCTCATAAATAAATAAATAAAATATTAAAAAAAATAAAATTTCCCTAAACTCTATAATTTAGACACTTAACATTTAGAGCATTTCCTTTCAGTATTCATTTTATTTATTTATTTTTTTTTTTACTGCTTTTTGGGGCTGAGTTGAGTTCATGTATTATATGCAATATTATATCCTGGTTTCCCCCTCAACATTAGTATAACATTAAAATACGTAAAGAGTGGATTAATAAACTGTTTAAAATTTAGTATTTTTCAATATATCAAAAACTGTTCTTAATTTAGAATATAAATTGTTTTAAATCCACCACAAATTTTCATTAATTTGTGACCTTTTATATTTTATTAAATTCAATTTGCCAACATATAGTATAACACCCAGTGCTCATCTCATCATGTGTCCTCCTTAATGTTCATCACCCAGTAGTTTGTGACTTTTTAAAAATATTTTTTTCATGAAGAGTGCAAAGAACTTTCAGAAACTAATTTTTTCCATAATAGTTGAGGCAACATGTTATATGAGTAGGTCACATTTTATTATAGGACTATGTTGCTGATGACCTGCTATAATTTCAAACAAATACAATTCAAAACCGGTCCTGATAGAGGATGGCAAATGCATTTGTTAACCAGCATTAGGTGGATATAGAGAAGAAACACAATTTACAATGGACTCAGTCCACCAGTCCACCAATTTTGAGATTATGTGATTCTTGGCAAATTTTATAATTTCTGAAATTAATACAATTTCAATGTAAGTGAATTAGAGAGAATTTGCCCTAGTTGAGATGTACTTGACTCTAATATGACTGCAGTATAGTGGAACAAAACTTTGATTTGCATTTAAGAACACTTGGCTTTGAATCATAGCTATGGGTAAATTTAGGGAAGTTGCTTAATCTTTCCAAACATCAGTTTCTTCCTCTGTAAAGAGTATCCTTGTAGTAGATACCACAAGCAATTGTGGCAGATTGTGCACGGCTCTTGTCTAAATACTTGGCCTATAAAAAAGATTAATGTGATAGCATTTCCTTCCTTGATTGTGAGCATTTGACCATTTGTTGGGCCTCTTGTTTCCACAACTGACTTCTAAGCATGTATGAGAATTCTTCCATGGAAAGAACTAGATTATTTGGGGTTGGTCACAGATGACTGAAAGTGCAGAGACTTTGAGACAAATGTCTGACAGATAATCCCAGTTTATTCTGTGGTAAGATTTCTGATTTGTTGTTCTTGGTTGGACCAAATGATGGGTTTTCCATGTCTACTGGTTCTCAGGAAGAGAACTAAGAAAACTGATTAAAACTGCAGTAGCAAGAGAGACTGCAACCTATTGGCTCAGTTTATTATTAGAGATGTGAGTAGAAAACCTGACACATGTACCTTCCCAGCTCTGTTCTCTGCTGGTATTGTTTATTTTGTGTCTAAGGTCATGTGAATAACACCACTTAAATTAAAAAGTATTACACAGTTTGTAGACTTGTATAGTTTATGCATGTTTGTATCATATATATATATGATATATGCACCTCCTACATTATATATATGTATATATAATGTAGAAGGTGCATTACCCCCATACTTTCTTTTCTCTTTGTCTAAGAATTTTAAAATATCACCTATTTGTCCAATTGCTGTCTTCTAGATTAAGAAATCAGCATCATTAAAAATATTCCAGTGACAAAATATTTTATTTCAACTCTACTTCACTTAAAAATAAAGCACAAGGATTAAATATTTTTAAAAAGACTCAAATGATGTCTTTCAGATCAATTTTATTCAGTAATTTTGAATAAACTTATGGTACTTAAGGATTCCTTACAAATACATTGAATTAATTGAGATGGAAAGGAAAGAGAGGAAAACATTTAATTTCAAGAAAATGTTCACATGATACTCTTATTGAAAGACATTAAAATTAGTATTAATTCTCCAACCCTACATCTCCTACAGGTAGGAAGAAGGGTTGTAATAAGCATCATTTGTATCACAAGCATGATTCTAACTATTTAGCATAACTCTGTCCTGAAATCAAACTTTAAAAGTATCATTTAAAATTTTCTTTATCTCGATACTATTTGAAGATGCTTTATGTCACTTTTTTTTCTCTGATTTGTTCAAGGAAACTTGTAATTATTTTACCGCTTCCTGCAGTGGATCAGCACATCTTGTGCTGTGTTGAGACATATGTGTGCGTATTTAGAATCATCTACTCTGTTAAATGGCATCACTCTCCTTATCATCCCAAGATTAATGTGATGCATTTATGGGTGAGAATGACCCTATACTTCTCTGAGTTAACAAATGTCTTCATTTTTGGACTTACTTTTTCACTAGTTTCTATGTTATCTGAATTACAAAGGGTTGTCTGTTTCCTTTCAGAATTTATATACAAGACAGAGAATTTTACAACACAGAATAAATAAGCTTGCTTTGGTCATTTTTTTGTGAATTTTGAGAAAATATTGGCTATTTCTTAAGAGAAAGATAATGTAAAATGATTTAAATAGTTTCTTTTTCTATCCGTTGTTTCGATTTTATATTTATTTTACATATCATTTGCGAATATTTGCAATATTTGTGCATATGCCACAAATCATTTATGAATATTTGTGCTATTTATCT
Organism: Vulpes vulpes; assembly: GCF_048418805.1. Taxonomy (NCBI): domain Eukaryota; kingdom Metazoa; phylum Chordata; class Mammalia; order Carnivora; family Canidae; genus Vulpes; species Vulpes vulpes. The sequence goes on from NC_132792.1 coordinate 160,495,783, forward strand.
TTGTATGGTTTTAAATGCTACCTAATGTACATTACATACGGATGTAAAAAAAAAAAAGATGACTTTCGATGTTGATATATTGAAATTAAAAAAAAGGGCAGCCTGGGTGGCTCAGAGGTTTAGCTCTGCCTTCAGCCCAGAGTATGATCTTGGAGACCTGGGATCAAGTCCCACTTCAGGCTCTCTGCATGGAGCCTGCTTCTCCCTCCGTCTCTCTCTCTCTCTGTCTCTCATGAATAAATAAATAAAATCTTTAAAAAATATAAAATTAAAAAACAAAGATGGTTCACTTAGGTAATAATGAAATAGGTGATCCTGAGTTCTCTTTAATTTGATAATAATTTAAGAAAAAGCTAAAGGTAGTGGCACTCTCAATGTGAGAATGCTATCGCTGAGTGTTAAGGGAAGACCATCCTGAAACTCATTTCCTTGGTTGTCAGTCTGATAAACCTCTTGTTATTTGACTGTGGAGTTAATTTTTCCTGATGTAAAATTGCAACAGGCATTTTATTTTATTTTCTTGGGCTCTGTGTCTTTGCAAGTGGGCTATATCTTCTTAATTTGTTCATTTAAGAAAAGGGCAGTATGTGGATTTCACAACAAAAATCAAATCTAAGCTTTCCTTATCTGTTGTTTTCCATGAGGTTCATTTTGAGTCTACTCAAGGTACAGTATGCTGATTTTTATGAAGCTCATATAATTGAATGAAGAAAATTATGTTGTGGTTTGTGGTCACAAACCATGATCTTCCAGGAGTTGTCTTTCCATTAGAATATCTTTTTAAACTTAAACATAATCTTTTATTCATATTTTATACCCTTAACTTATTCATAAAAGGTTATACCTCCTAAATTCATAAAAGGTTTTGATGCCAGTTTTAATATAGCACATAAGTTTTCTGGAACCAATAATCCCCATTCAATTTTAAGATCCTGATGTCCCATTTAATGCTTGAAGTATGGGACTGGAAGTAAACATTTCACAAAAAGAGACAGATATTGAGGAACAAAGCATAAAAACTATACAACTATTGATCAAAATGCAAATTGTGAAATTATATTTTTAATATTGTTTATAATTGAGGAAGAGTGTGGGTTTGACTAACTTGCAGTGCTGTAAATATTTACAGTAAGTTTGGTGTATTGTAACTTGTGCTAACAATTGTTTAGCAACTCTGGATTTCTCAGGCTTCATAACAGCCTTACACGGTTTGGCTTAGAGGTTTCCAGGAACAGACAGAGAGCAATGCATGTGTTCCTCTGTGATCAGGGGCAGGCAGCCAGAGGCTCAGATTTGCTGATTTCATTTTGGCACTAATAAATAGCCACCTGGCTGACTGCTAGTTATAGTTTCACTATATAGAAGTAAATGCTTAAAAAGTACTTCATATGTTACAACATTGTCTCTAGATAGTCCCCCAGATAGTTTGATCTCATGATCTGGAAGTAAGGATGAGATATAGAAAGTTAATGTGTGTATTTGGAGAAGGGCAAGATATTTATCACACAGCTAGAAAACTTCCCTTAAACATGAATATATTTATCCTTGACTCCCAAAGAATGCAGTAAGAATACGAAGCCATAAGGTACTCATTTGTGAAGCTAATTTTAACCTAAATCCTTTCCACGTCCTAAATGAAAACACCTTTGGAGAGGTTTAGATAATCCAATATTAGTTTACTGCAAGGAAATAGTCTATTCTCATTATTTGCAGTGGTTGTATTCTATAGAGTCTCTGAAACATTGATTTAGCAAATATTGAACCCTTGCTCCTTGGAAAAATAATACAAGAGTAGATTCCTGTGGGCCTTTTGTCACATTTTTGTCAATGGATCAATATATAATTTTGTTTGTGTGTTTCTGTTTGAAGACATTGTATTTAATATATATTGTTGATTCATTAACGTTCATTAGCATTAAACTCATGGCCAACAGCCCTGTAATTCAAAACTGAATGAAACTTATCTAACACATGTATTTCCTCCCTAACGCACATCATGGCCTTCTTCTGCTCAGGAACTCCACACAGCTCTCTAGTTCTATGCTTAAAGCCATTTTAAAGAACAAAATCATCAACATGAAGCACTGAAATGTGAAACCGAGGCACAAATAGCCCTTGAAAAGGACACTGTTTTAGTGTATGAAAGCTAAAATAAGAAAGCAGAGTGTTGTCTTTTTCAACCTGAGTTGGGAATGTGTGCATCAGGCAACTGAATTTTTGTACTGTCCTGCATATATATCTTCAAATAACCCTAAAGACATTGCAAGTATCAATTTTAGGGTTCCAAAAAAATTTTAGTGAGTGGGCGAATTTGCAAATTATGAAATCTGAGAATAATGAGGATCAACTGTACCATATGTTGCCAAACAGAATGATTCTGAAATGTTTGTGGCTATGCTGACTGCATGGAACTTCCTTTTAATTCTAGGAAGTAAGTACAAAATTTTTAAGTTGGAAGAAATATTAGAGATCAACTAGGTTCAAACTCTTATAGCACATGGGATTTTCTGTAAACTATCTCCGAAAAATTAACATAGAAATTAAACTTTAAATTTACCATGATTGGGGTACTATAAATTTCACAAGCATTGATTATGACTCTTGGCTCTTTTAATATAACCTATATTGGTTGATTCTACTTCTCATCTTTTAAAACTACAGAAAACAAGTCCTTTCCTTTGTTCATATGAAACAAAATTGTAGAAATTCCATGGTGGCTAATATGCTACTTTTTAAATAAAATTTCTTCTTAAGAAGACTTAATACTTATTTTGTTTTCTATGCCTTCATCCAATTGTTGGGAAAAAAAAAAGTTGAGTTGTACAGGCGCAAGTGCAGTTTTATAGCCTTTTATCATGATTAAATATAACTTTTGGTTCAATAGTGTATAAATCAATTACTGATACAAATTCACTTTTTGTTTCTATCTTCAGTTGCTTGGTTTGAATGCTGTTTTTGAAAACACACACAAAAGTAGAGATGTATGTGTCATGCATGTGTGTGTGTGTATGTGTGTGGATACACATATATTTGTATACATAGATAATACGTTTTACCCATCATTTGTCATTCTGGGGACATTGCCAATTGAAAACAAAGTAAATGGCTTCACTGATGAAATTTAGCCTTACGAAGTATCGACTCCATATGATTGTACGTATTTCATGATCAGTGCATTTTTCTCTACCTTCTGCTCACAAAATAAGTGGATTTTCTTATTATTATAATCATATTAACATAGGTAACTTAATCAGTGCTTGGACTTGTAATATTTAATAGACATATTGTGGTGGATAAAAATATAACTCTTTAGGGTACTGCATTTGGATTTCTAGGTCTTGTAATTGACCATTTGACATTCTCTCTGTGTCTGTTTCCTGCCTGCTTTCTTTTGAATTACTCAAAAAAATTTAGGTATATGTTTTTGAGTTCATACCAAAAATTATTTTGTCTGTGACCCTACTATTAAATAGTTTAATATTTTATCTTTTCCTAATTTTATTTGTACCTTTCTCTCTTTGAGCATAAGATCAGGAGAGTAAATTATTTTCCTTACATAGAGATGGTCATTTGTTAATCTGAATGACTCTCTCCACATCTGTAGAGCTGTAGATGAGAACTATTTTTTTACAGAGGTGTATTAAAGACAATGAGATAAGACTCATATAATTAAAAGCATGACAGTATCTTCTAGAAGGAAATACTGTTGATACTAACAGCTTGATAGAAGAAACATATATTGAATAACCTGATAGTCCAAAAACTGAATAATGTTACCCTTTGAACACAATTTATTTTATGTGAAATTTAAAAAATCTTGTAAATATACTCTATCCCATTGTCTTCATCCATTAACACTCCTGTAACAAAAATCCCCTAGACTGGGTGGCTTAAAACCAGCACAAATTTATTTATTTTTTTAATTAATTTTTATTGGTGTTCAATTTACCAACATACAGAAAAACACCCAGTGCTCATCCCGTCAAGTGTCCGCCTCAGTGCCCGTCACCCATTCCCCTCCGCCCCCCCGCCCTCCTCCCCTTCCACCACCCCTAGTTCGTTTCCCCGAGTTAGGAGTCTTTATGTTCTGTCTCCCTTCCTGATATTTCCCAACATTTCTTTTCCCTTCCTTTATATTCCCTTTCACTATTTTTTATATTCCCCAAATGAATGAGAACATACACTGTTTGTCCTTCTCCGATTGACTTATGTCACTCAGCATAATACCCTCCAGTTCCATCCACGTTGAAGCAAATGGTGGGTATTTGTCGTTTCTAATTGCTGAGTAATATTCCATTGTATACATAAACCACATCTTCTTTATCCATTCATCTTTTGATGGACACCGAGGCTCCTTCCACAGTTTGGCTATTGTGGACATCGGGGTGCAGGTGTCCCAGCATTTCATTGCATCTGAATCTTTGGGGTAAATCCCCAACAGTGCAATTGCTGGGTCGTAGGGCAGGTCTATTTTTAACTCTTTGAGGAACCTCCACACAGTTTTCCAGAGTGGCTGCACCAGTTCACATTCCCACCAACAGTGTATGAGGGTCCCCTTTTCTCCGCATCGTCTCCAACATTTGTTGTTTCCTGCCTTGTTAATTTTCCCCATTCTCCCTGGTGTGAGGTGGTATCTCATTGTGGTTTTGATTTGTATTTCCCTGATGGCAAGTGATGCAGAGCATTTTCTCATGTGCATGTTGGCCATGTCCATGTCTTCCTCTGTGAGATTTCTCTTCATGTCTTTTGCCCATTTCATGATTGGGTTGTTTGTTTCTTTGGTGTTGAGTTTAATAAGTTCTTTATAGATTTTGGAAACTAGCCCTTTATCTGATACGACATTTGCAAATCTCTTCTCCCATTCTGTAGGTTGTCTTTTAGTTTTGTTGACTGTATGTTTTGCTGTGCAAAACTTCTTATCTTGATGAAGTCCCAACAGTTCATTTTTGCTTTTTTTGCATTTTTTTTATTGTTACATATATATATTTTAATTTTAATACAGAGTCAGATTTTAGAAGCTGTACAAAGGAGAGCCAAAAACACTTTACACATTCATGATTAGCTTTAGTATTTTTTACGGTACATACTGAAAATGTTATTTACTAGTAAGGAATGCCAAGTGTGTCCATCACCATTTGAATAGCTTGTAGGGGATTTGTGATTTCTTCCATGTTATCTCTTCTCAAAACCCAATCTGGTTTAAGTCTTGAAACTATTCTGGTTCTTACAGGTGTTTCTGGAATAAAGGGAGTACTTATAGAAGAATTCATCTTTTGTTTATAAAGTGTTCTTTCAGTATTCATTTTATGTTTACGAGCTGTAAGCTTGTAGAGACTATAAATACGGTCAACAACTTTGGACTTAGTTGGAACACTAGAGGCCCTATTCGTTGTCTTCAATAAAACAGCTAACAAACAGTAGGTTTTTGTAAAAATGCTTCCACCCTTGTCTGCAACTTTGTCACCAGGTTTTTCTCGGTACATTTGCAAAAGGTCCAGCAGTGTATCTATGCAGTTTTCTGCATCAGAAACTGCTGCAGTAGTTTTCTCATACTTAGCGACATTAAGCAAGACTTGTACAGCATATCTGATGACTTCCATACAAGGAATGCTACGATTACAACTTCGGATCAAAACAAATATTTTAGAAACTGCTCCACTCTGGGCCATGTTCTCGCAACAAAGTGGAGATAATCTAGTAACTACTTCTAGGTGCTTTAAGGCCTCAAGAATAGCAGAAAGGTGCTTCTAGGTCAAAAGATAATGAAGTGCAAGTGCAGTTCTTTTGTAAAGTTTGTTTTCTTCTCGAATCTCCCTGTTAACAAGTTGAAGACTTAGTCGTATAGCTTTAATTTTTGTACAATCATTTTTCTTCCTCCAAGAGTATCCTCTCCATAATGCCTGAATTCTACTGATTGCATTATTAAATTTTTCCTGTTTTTTACGGAGGAGGAAACGGCGTACTGCTTTCTGTATTACTGATGCAGCTCTATTCTGCTGGCTCATACATTCTGGAACTTCATGCTGACTTGTGAGGATGTTAGGGTATTTCTGAGCAAACCTCTTTTGCTGTAATCTTGTTCGAAACCACCTCTGGATACAGATGACTGCATTAACCTGCTTGTTAGCATTCTTCATAGACATGTGATGTTTATATGCTCTTTGAATTTTAAGAGAAGACAGGTGATAATATGCAGCTGCTGTGAAGTGAAGAAGTCTGATTTTGGTTCTTTGTTCTAAAATTCTTTTTCTTACTAACCAACCATGCACTAGTGCTTGTAGAACAACTGTAGATTTTTTTAATTCTACATATTTTATCCTTTGACATTTTCCGGCCTTCCTGGCTCGTATATATCTCTGTATGGTCAAAGCAGCAGACTTCTGCCGGAGAAAGACCTGCCTTGCTTTGTATCTTCTAAAATTCGCTTGGATCAAACAAGCAGCTTGATGTCTTTTCATCATTAAGAAGTGTTCACGAGCTATTCTTCCAGAAAGTATAGCTCTCCATTTTCTCTGAATGGTAATTGCTGATGCTCTCACATTCAGAAACCGTGTTCTCTCCAGTTTGGTGTAGAAGCAACCTTGAATGATTTTAACAGCTTTTAATACAGCTAGATAGTCTTTACGTGCTTTCCAATACCTATACCAGGCTTGAATCTTGCAGGCAGCTTTCACTTGATGTAAATATTTCCTGGCATTATAGCTCCTCCACACAGCCTGGATTTTTATGGTGCTATCTTTAATTTTCTGAAACCTCCGTTTCTGTATAAATCCTCTCGTTCTAGCTTGAATCATGATAATGCTGCTCCTAATTTGTAAATATACTTGTCTTTGATGTTTTGTAGACAAAAAGGCTCGGTGGTGATTTTGTAAGACGACTGCTGCCTTCCTGTACAATAAAAACTGCCTTCTTGTTTGCCACGTCCTGAAGTACTGCTGGAGGGTCACCGCAGCTCTTTTCTGCTGGACAAGCCTTCTCCGACACACGGCCATCTGAAGGAAGTACTGAATGCGCAGGGCAGCACACTTCTGTGTTTCCAATTTCCTTGTGACCATCTCGCAGAAAGCTCTTTGAGTCGCTACTAGAGCCTCTCTCTGGGGGTACTCGGCCTCTTGTGAACAAGTGACCAGGGAAGCTCCATGCCACTTCTGAGTCCTAAGTGCTGAGCCGTGAACAGCTGCACACTGAGCTTCGGTTCTGCAAGAGCAGAAGGCAGACTGCTTAGCACTGGCTACCACGTTTGCCTCCGAGAGGGTTTTCAGTCTCTCTCTAACCTTCATGCCCCTAAAAGCAGCCTGAATAATTCGCACAGACTTCTGAACTGCCAAAAAATTTTCCCTTTCCACTTTTACTCGGATATAGGACCTAAAATAATTCTGTATTACAGCAACGGCGGTTTTCTTTGCTTGATAATCGAGTTTGGCTCTGTGCATTTGTTAGAATGACTGAATTCGTGTGGCAGCCAGGTGCCTATGCTGCATGTCCTCTTGCACCTTACAACTTCTATATGAAGACTGTGTACACACGACTGCCTGGGTGCGCACTGCAGTTAGTGCCCTGTATCGTCTTTGGACAAAAATTACATTTGCTCTCAAGTGGAGATAATGCTTCCTTACCTTGGAGGCTTTAAAATGCTTCTGAATAATAGTGGCAGCCTGATGTTGTTCCTGAATCGGTTTCCTTAGGATCATGTCCTGGAAATCTGCTTCAGTGCAGACTGCTGCTGCATTCCTGAGTGCACTGTGTTGAAGAGCTTTCTTTTTATTTGCTCTATATTTTTCTTGTATTACTTTTGTAGCTCACTGGATCTTTTGGTAAAAAAGATACTGCCTATACATTCTGTATGTGCTTTGTATTATGATAGCAGCTCTGTGTTTTTCCCTTAAAAGCTGTCTTGCTTTCATTCCCTTATATGCAGCCTGAATGATCAAAGCAGAAGGTCTCTGTCGAACAGAATTTTCTCTTTGCAATTTGGCAGCCCTGTATGTTCGGTAATGTTGCTGAATTAAAATGAGGCATGTTTCCAGGTCTGAAATGTAACATGTCCTGTGCATTCTGTAAGTGGCCTGGATGAGAACCGCAGCCCTATGCATCTCCTGCAGCTTCTTCTTTGCCACCAGCCTTCGGTAAGATGACTGGATTGTAATGACCGCTTTTTTTAATTTCAAGAATTGGTGCAAGTGATGCCTGGCACAAATGGTGGCCCGGTATTTTCTCTGAACAAAAACAGTAGCTCTTTTGAGGGAAATGAACCTTTTCCTCACCACTAAAGATCTAAACGTGCTTTGAATAAGGGTCGCAGAGGAATGCATGTTTTTCAAATGTTCTCTTTGCCTTTGTGGATGTATCTTGCAAGAAGTTACTGTGGCCAGGTTCAAAAAGTGTTCTATGATTTTGATGGACTCTTGTCTCACATTTAGATCTCTCATCCATTTTGAGTTTATCTTTGTGTATGGTGAAAGAGAGTGGTCCAGTTTCATTCTTCTGCATGTGGATGTCCAATTTTCCCAACACCATTTATTGAAGAGACTGTCTTTCTTCCAATGGATAGTCTATCCTCCTTTATCGAATATTAGATGACCATATATTTCAGGGTCCACTTCTGGGTTCTCTATTCTGTTCCATTGATCTATGTGTCTGTTTTTTGTGCCAGTACCACACTGTCTTGATGACCACAGCTTTGTAGTACAACCTGAAATCTGGCATTGTGATGCCCCAACTATGGTTTTCTTTTTTAAAATTCCCCTGGCTATTTGGGGTCTTTTCTGATTCCACACAAATCTTAAAATAATTTGTTCTAACTCTCTGAAGAAAGTCCATGGTATTTTGATAGGGATTACATTAAACGTGTAAATTGCCCTGGGTAACATTGACATTTTTACAATACTAATTCTTCCAATCCATGAGCATGGAATATTTTTCCATCTCTTTGTTACTTGCTCAATTTCTTTCAGAAGTGTTCTATAGTTTTTAGGGTACAGATCCTTTACCTCTTTGGTTAGGTTTATTCCTAGGTATCTTATGCTTTTGGGTGCAATTGTAAATGAGATTGACTCCTTAATTTCTCTTTCTTCAGTCTCATTGTTAGTGTATAGAAATGCCATTGATTTCTGGGCATTGATTTTGTATCCTGCCACGCTACCAAATTGCTGTATGAGTTCTAGCAATCTTGGGGTGGAGGCATTTGGGTTTTCTATGTAGAGTATCATGTCATTGGTGAAGAGGGAGAGTTTGACTTCTTCTTTGCCAATTTGAATACCTTTAATGTCTTTTTGTTGTCTGATTGCTGAGGCGAGGACTTCCAGTACTCTGTTGAATAGCAGTGGTGAGAGTGGACATCCCTGTCCTGTTCCTGATCTTAGGGGAAAGGCTCCAAGTGCTTCCCCATTGAGAATGATATTTGCTGTGGGCTTTTCGTAGATGGCTTTTAAGATGTCGAGGAAAGTTCCCTCTATCCCAACATGCTGAAGGGTTTTGATCAGGAATGGATGCTGTATTTTGTCAAATGCTTTCTCTGCATCTAATGAGAGGATCATATGGTTCTTGGTTTTCCTCTTGCTGATATGATGAATCACATTGATGGTTTTACGAGTGTTGAACCAGCCTTGTGTCCCAGGGATAAATCCTACTTGGTCATGGTGAATAATTTTCTTAATGTGTTGTTGGATCCTATTGGCTAGTATCTTGTTGAGAATTTTTGCATCCATGTTCATCAGGGATATTGGTCTGTAATTCTCCTTTTTGGTGGGGTCTTTGTCTGGTTTTGGAATTAAAGTGATGGCTGGCCTCATAGAACGAATTTGGAAGTACTCCATCTCTTTCTATTTTTCCAAACAGCTTTAGTAGAATAGGTATGATTTATTCTTTAAACGTTTGATAGAATTGCCCTGGGAAGCCATCTGGCCCTGGACTCTTGTGTCTTGGGAGGTTTTTGATGACTGCTTCAATTTCCTCCCTGGTTATTGGCCTCTTCAGGTTTTCTATTTCTTCCTGCTCCAGTTTTGGTAGTTTGTGGCTTTCCAGGAATGAGTCCATTTCTTCTAGATTTCCTAATTTATTGGCGTACAGCTGTTCATAATATGTTTTTAAAGTCGTTTGTATTTCCTTGGTTTTGGTAGTGATCTCTCCTTTCTCATTCATGATTTTATTAATTTGAGTCTTCTCTCTCTTCTTTTTAATAAGGTTGGCTAATGGTTTATCTATCTTATTAATTCTTTCAAAGAACCAACTCCTGGTTCTGTTGATCTGTTCCACAGTTCTTCTGGTCTCGATTTCATTTAGTTCTGCTCGAATTTTAATTAACTGTCTTTTTTCTGCTGGGGGTGGGGTCTATTTGTTGCTTTTTCTCTAGTTCCTTTATGTGTAAGGTGAGCTTTTGAATTTGAGTTCTTTCCAGTTTTTGAATGGATGCTTGTATTGCGATGTGTTTCCCCCTCAGTACTGCTTTTGTTGCATCCCAAAGATTTTGAACAGTTGTATCTTCATTCTCATTAGTTTCCATGAATCTTTTTAATTCTTCCTTAATTTCCTGGTTGACCCTTTCATCTTTTAGCAGGATGGTCCTTAACCTCCACGTGTTTGTGGTCCTTCCAAACTTCTTGTTGTGATTAAGTTCTAATTTCAAGGCATTATGGTCTGAGAATATACAGGGGACTATCCCGATCTTTTGATATCGGTTCAGACCCAATTTGTGACCCAGTATGTGGTCTATTCTGGAGAAAGTTCCATGTGCACTTGAGAAGAATGTGTATTCAGTTGAGTTTGGATGTAAAGTTCTGTAGATATCTGTGAAATCCATCTGGTCCAGTGTATCATTTAAAGCTCTCGTTTCTTTGGAGATGTTGTGCTTAGAAGACCTATCGAGGGTAGAAAGAGCTAGATTGAAGTCACCAAGTATAAGTGTATTATTATCAAAGTATTTCTTGAGTTTGGTTATTAATTGGTTTAAATATTTGGCAGCTCCCACATTCGGGGCGTATATATTGAGGATTGTTAAGTCCTCTTGTTGGATAGATCCTTTGAGTATGAGATAGTGTCCCTCTTCATCTCTCACTATAGTCTTCGGGGTAAATTTTAATTTATCTGATATAAGGATGGCTACCCCTGCTTTCTTTTGAGGACCATTTGAATGGTAAATGGTTCTCCAACCTTTTATTTTCAGGTTGTAGGTGTCCTTCTGTCTAATATGAGTCTCTTGTAGACAGCAAATAGATGGGTCCTGCTTTTTTATCCAGTCTGAAACCCTGCGCCTTTTGAAGGGATCATTAAGCCCGTTCACGTTCAGAGTTACTATTGACAGATATGAGTTTAGTGTCATCATGATATCTATTCAGTCCTTGTTTTTGTGGATTGTTCCACTGAACTTCTTCTTAAAGGGGAATTTTAAGAGTCCCCCTTAAAATTTCTTGGAGAGCTGGTTTGGAGGTCGCATATTCTTTCAGTTCCTGCCTGTCTTGGAAGCTCTTTATCTCTCCTTCTATTCTGAATGAGAGCCTTGCTGGATAAAGTATTCTTGGTTGCATGTTCTTCTCATTTAGGACCCTGAATATATCCTGCCAGCCCTTTCTGGCCTGCCAGGTCTCTGTGGAGAGGTCTGCTGTTACCCTAATATTCCTCCCCATAAAAGTCAGGAACTTTTTTTCCCTTGCTGCTTTAAGGATCTTCTCCTTATCTTTGGAATTTGCAAGCTTCACTATTAAATGTCGAGGTGTTGAACGGTTTTTGATTTTAGGGGGGGATCTCTCTATTTCCTGGATCTGAATGCCTGTTTTCCTTCTCAGATTCAGAAAGTTTTCAGCTAGGATTTGTTCAAATACATATTCTGGCCCTCTGTCCCTTTCTGCGCCCTCGGGAACCCCAATTAAACGTAGGTTTTTCTTCCTCAGGCTGTCATTTATCTCCCTTAATCTATCCTCATGGTCTTTTAATTGCCTGTCTCTTTTTCCCTCAGTTTCCCTCTTTGCCATCAACTTGTCTTCTATGTCACTCACTCGTTCTTCCACCTCATTAAGCCTCATCGTTAGGACTTCTAGCTTGGATTGCATCTCATTTAATTGGTTTTTAATTTCTGCCTGATTGGATCTAAATTCTGCAGTCATGAAGTCTCTTGAGTCCTTTATGGTTCTTTCTTGAGCCACCAGTAGCTGTATAATAGTGCTTCTAGGGGGATCCCTGGGTGGCTCAGCGGTTTGATGCCTGCCTTTGGTCCAGGGCACGATCCTGGGGTCCTGGGATCGAGTCCCACATCGGGCTCCCTGCGTGGAGCCTGCTTCTCCCTCTGCCTGTGTCTCTGCCTCTCTCTCTCTCTCTCTGTGTCTCTCATGAATAAATAAATAAAATCTTTAAAAAAAATAGTGCTTCTGAATTGGCTTTCTGACATTGAATTGTAATCCAGATTTTGTAACTCTGTGGGAGAGAGGGCTGTTTCTGATTCTTTTTTTGGTGGTGAGGTTTTTCTTCTAGTCATTTTGCTCAGTGCAGAGTGGCCAAAAACAAGTTGTGTTGGGAAAAGGAGAAAAAGAGAGAGAAGGAAAGAAAAGAGAAAAAGAAAAAAGAGAAAGAAGAAGAAAAAAGGGGGGAAAGAAGAAAAAGAGAAAGAAAAAGAAAGAAAGGAGAGAAACAAAGGGGGTGGGGTGGGGGAAGCAATCAGAAATCAAGGAGAAAGAAAAAAAAAAACACAAACCAAAACAAAAACAAAAAAACACGGGGAGTATCTTCTGATTCTGTATACTTTGAGTCCCTTGACCTCCCCTGGAACTGCTCCGTCTTGCTGGTCTTCTGGGGGAGGGGCCTGTTGTGCTGATTTTCCGGTGTTAGCACTTGGGGGAGCTGCTCTGCCCCTGCCTGGTGCAGGGCTCAGTGGGGGGTGTTCACCCGGTGAGGCCCCAGGAGGAACAGCCGCAGTGGCGGGGCCAGCTGTGCAGCCCTGGAGTCAGCTCCCGCAGTAACTCCAGGGCTCTCCATCTGCAGGGCCTGGGGGCTCTGGGGCGGGGCCGCTGATCTGCTCAGCTCGGGGCAGGAGTGTCCTTGCTGTCCTGGGCCCTCCCGGCCTCTGCCTGTCCCGCGGTAGGCTGGATCCTGGGCTGCGTCCTGGGCCCTGTGCCCCGGGGCCTGTGCTGTTGGATTTGCTCCCGCCCCGCAGCCCCCTCCGCGGAGCCGCCGCCCGAGCCCCTCCGAGCTGCTCCGGGTCCCGCCGTCGCGCTGCAGCCCTTAGGGAGCTCGGGGCGCTCTCCCGGGGCGCAGGTTCCTGTTAGTGTCCCGGCAGCCCGATTGCATCCCCGCCCTCCTGGGTCCTGCTCTAATTCCTCGCGGGCCCCTCCCTCTTGGAGGACTTTTGTTTCTTTATTTCTTCTTCCCCATCTTCCTACCTTGATAGAAGTGCGAACTCTTCTCACTGCAGCATTCCAGCTGGTCTCTCTTTAAATCTCAGGCCGAATTCATAGATTTTCAGGATGATTTGAAGGTTATCTAGGTAATTTGTTGGGGACAGGTGACTTGGGGACCCTACTCTTCCGCCATCTTGCCCCTCCTCCAGCACAAATTTATTTTTCAGAGTTCTGGAGAGGGAAATCCAAGATTCCGTGTCCGGTAGGTATAGACCTGCTTTCTGATTCATAGACGGATTTCTCACTGTAACCTCACATGGCGGAAGGGGTCAGGAATCTCTTTGGGGTATCTTTTAAAAAGGCACTAATGCCATTCCTGAGGGCCCTACCTTGATGGTCTTCTCACCTCTCATAGCCCCACCTACAAATACTATCACTGTGGGAATTAGATTTCAACTGATACATTTTAGAAGGACCCAAACTTTGTTTATAGCACCTGCTCTGCCACAAATACCCCAATTTGAAAAGTGCCTTTAAATGTTTGATTAACATCTGCAGGAAGAATTAAATCAAAACTGCTAAATATTGGGGCACCTGGGTGGCTCAGTGGTTGAGTGTCTGCCTTTGGCTCAGATAGTGATCCCAGGGTCCCAGGATCAAGTCCCGCGTCAGGCTCTCCTCGCAGAGACTGCTTCTCCCTCTGCCTATGTCTCTGCCTCTCTGTGTTTCATGAATAAATAAAATAAAATATGTTTTCAAAAAGCTTTAAAAAACACCCTGCTAAATATTTTCCCAGTACTGTAATCCAGCCAAGAAAAGTTGAGGTGACATTTTTGATTAAGAAGTATTTGTTAGGTAAAGCAATGTTTTTTAAATGTCATTCTTCATTACAACTATATACTGTTGTTGAGATCATAAATTCTTCTTCCTTAGAATGCTTTGCTGAATCTGACATGTATAATCATCTCATTTCACTTATAAATAATTTCGATGAACTTCTGCCCTAATTATGGTCTATATCAATAATATCTTTTCTGTCCATGTTCTTTGCCTCCTTTCCCCTGTCTCTGTTATTTGTGTGTTCTATCCCCTGGATACTTCTCCTTTACTTCCATGGTACCTTACTATTATGTTCCTTGGTGGTTTTCTAGGTCGTACCTCCTGCTGTGCACTATTATGTACATTTCTGTCAGTGAGTGACAGCAAAGAGGAATTTCTAGACTCTTGATCTTGTTAAAGTCACTGTCACAAAGATCAGAATTAGAATCAGTTTCAGTTTATTGCCCACTAAAATCAGAAACAAACACGTTGTAAACGCACACAGATTCATTCAAAAGAAGCGTAGGCTGACCAATTTTCAAATCTTTTTAAAAAATTCTGTTATTCTAGAACCACAGGTTATTTAGAGAATAATTTGCTGGAGTACATACTTCCCATTTTGGGTCTTTGCTTTTTATATCTTTACAACTTTGGCTTTCTAACAACTAAGCTAGTGAACATAGTAAAGTTGAAAGTGTCTTTGTGCAGGATTGTTTAACAGAATTTCTACGAAATGCCTTTTACATGGCTTTCCTTTGAGGAACTTTATCACAAGAAATATGCACCTGATACCCACAACTCTTGGTGGCTATAAGCAAAAGGGCCAAATATTAAAGAGGATGTTCTAATTTTTCATTAAAATTATTTATTCCCAGTCTGAATTTTCCTTTATTCTCAGTGTATTTGGTATAGAATGACAGGATTTCTAAGAGTTAAAGGAAAATCCACTTTATTTTTTTTTTAATTTTTATTTATTTATGATAGTCACAGAGAGAGAGAGAGGCAGAGACACAGGCGGAGGGAGAAGCAGGCTCCATGCACCGGGAGCCTGATGTGGGATTCGATCCCGGGTCTCCAGGATCGCGCCCTGGGCCAAAGGCAGGCGCCAAACCGCTGCGCCACCCAGGGATTCCGGAAAATCTACTTTATATGTTTCCTTATTAAGATATAAATAATGTTCTTGCCACTGTGATCTATTGTTACTGGTTTTATTTCCAAAGGTGAGATTTTTTGTTCAAAGAGGCTATGACTTAGGGGGCTAGACATTTTGTGGAAAAGCTAAAAAAGTGATTGGAAGTATTAGATGAGTAAGATAGAGAATTCACCATATTTGGTGAAAGATAAGGATCAGACAGCAAAAATCAAATCTATTTTTGGAGGTATAGTCTTTTGTTGCAATCTGCTAGGCTGTTAGAATTAGAAAATTGTATTATTCCCAGTCTGCTACGAATGTGACTAGTTAGAGTAAAAAAAAATAGTTTTCATGATTTTTCTGCTTTGATGTACATATTTCTTACATGATATTTTGCAATAATAAAGGACTCCCAAGGAGTTATTTGGTCTATTGTTATAATAATAGTTCTTACCTTACTGTTGAAAACTTTGCAAATAAAATATAACTAAAATCCTAATTTTAAGCATTAGCCATGGAAATGAGATGGGAATTTATGCATTTAAAACTTTATTATTAAAAAAAACCAAATAAAATAAAATAAAATAAAATTTTATTATTTACCTTATGGCCTTGAAATGGTTTAATCTACTTGTGTATGTGTGTTTCCTCATCTGTAAAATGTAGATAATAAGCTAATTTGAATATGTAAATGGTAATTATGCCATCTAAGTTGTAAAAGTAGAGGTTTATAGTAACCATATTAATAATATTTGCAAATAGGATAAAATATTTTTTCAGTTCATAAACTTTTAAAGAAGCAGTTAAGTTGCCAGTTGCCCTTCTTATACAGAGTAGGAATATTGTGGTAACACAATATCTTATGTAGTTAAATTATTGATTGCTGACAATATGAAGAAGTTAGGATTTTTTTCAAGTTGGTCAGTGTTCTTTATTGTTTTTTTTTTTTTCAAAAATTGTCCAAACTACTTAGAGTTCTTGTTGTAGAAGAAAGAATGAAGGTACAGTCTTTTGTTAATTAGCATTAGTATCACACAAATAGCCTTTTCTCGTTCCACCACACATTCTTTCTAGAATTCTTTTCTTTTTAAGATTGTATTTATTTATTTGACAGAAAGAGTGAGAGAGAGAGCTCACAAGCAGGCAGAGCACAGGGAGAAGGAGAGGGAGAGTGTAGGGCTTGATCCCAGGACCCTGATGCTTAACCAACTGAGGTGGTTGAGGTGGTTCCAGGTGTCCCTAGAATTATTTTCTACTAGGCTCTTGAGTCTCACCAAAGACTCAATACTCTGTTCATTTAATACTCAGTAAGTATTTTATTTGTTTTAAGCACTTAGAAAATGGAAACCAAAATCAATTAAGGCCATATCCTCAGGAAGCTTATCCTTTAAATAACTTGGAGAAAAATAAAGAAAAACAATTATGGTATAAAGTCATACTGTCACGATAAGGCTAGCAGGATCTTTCTGAGGTACATATGTGGTACCTAACCTATGGGTCAAGGTAAATTAAGGTCGTTTTATTGGTAGGCTAATATCTCAGTCGGTGCTTTGGATGAGTGAACATTGGCAGAGCCAATGTTGAATGGGCAACTACTTAAAGTCCATGAGCCAAGAGACGAATTTCACATAACCAGTTTATCAATTAGTTGGACCCAAGATTTGATCCATCTCATGGATCTTAAGCCTTTGTAAGTAGCTTGATTTTATCTTAAAGAATATTAAATGGTGCTCACAGATTTTATGAATTTCAAATATATACATGGTCAATTTTGTCTTTTAAAGCATTCCCTGGAAGCAATTTGGAATATCTATTACAGGATGGATAAGACTAATGTCTGAGAGAAGTAAAAGAATTTGGTAACTTGTTATGTCCAAGTTGAAGTGGCCAGTGAGCAGTTGAGTGCTCTGGTCTGAAGGTCAGAAAACATGTTGGCCTAATGTCATGCAAAACATTTTATGTCAGTGGTAAATTTATAGCCCCTGGAATTAATATCTGGATTATCTTTATTTCCAGTGCTCTTGGTATTCAAAGACAGTAGAACTGACTTGAGACCACCGTTTCAGATTCTAATATTCTGGAGAATCAGTCAGAAAACTTCTTAAGGGCTTTTAGTAAATATTTAGGCTTCTTGGCCTTATAGTTTCTGTCAAAGCTACTCAACACTGCTGTTGTAGCTGGAAAGCAGCCACAGACAAATGTAAATGAGTGGATGTGGCTGTGTTCCAATAAAACTTTATTTACAAAAGGAGGCACATGGGTCTCTGGCTGTAGTTTGCCTTTTGGAACATGGCTAATAGAATTAAAACCATAATACTTTAATTTCAGTATATTTGGTGGAAGGAGTAGGTCTTTAACTTTATTACATACTCTGAAATTTTTTCCCTTTGGCCTCTCTTTTTTTTTAATAGATATAATTACTTTTACCATGGGTCATGGACAAGAAGACCAAATCATATGGTGATAACCCAGAACAAATATACTAGACATTTGGAATAACAGCATCTTATACATTCATAATGATGAGCCAGTAGTGTTGTCTGTGCATGTGAAGTCCATAGATGCTTAACATGAGTTATTTTACCAAAAAAAACCCCAAATTATTCTAAGTTCTAAAAAAAAAAAAAAAAAAAAAAATATATATATATATATATATATATATATATATATATATATATATGTCTGACATTCATTAAACTGATTTGGATTAGGTCTTGGTTGAGGTTGCTATTATTTTTCTGTCTTTTTTAATGGAATAGTACATTCTATTTTTCAGTTACCAACTCGAAGTGGATTAGCAACAAATTTTTAATTTCTCTAGTTAAAATAGGATACAATTATGACTTTACCATTAAATTATTTTCTTCTGGGATTTTAACTGAGTAAGAGTCTAACATTAATTCTAATTGCAGCTCTATTAATAAATACCGAAGAGAATGCTCTCCTACTAGTATGTATAGATGTATGGCCAGCAGAGGTAATTGCAAACAGCCACAGGAAAAGAAATGCTTTTAAGGCTTTGCTGAAACACAGATGCAAACAATGTGGCATAGTTGGAAAACTGAAATCGAAACCGCCGGCCTATCAGCCTTGCATGCAGCTTTAAGAAATATTCTTTGCTTAAAAACAAACCTGAGTTGACTCTAAGCCCCAAAGAGTTATGAACAGAAACTAGTCTTGAAAAAAAGGCTGAAGGTTATAATCAAAGGGCATATTTTGTGTGTGCCCAGTGGGGAAAGCACTTTGGAAACTACCTTGGCTTTTGAGCCACACAACCTTAGATCACTTTCACTGTCAGATAGAATGTCTGCAAACCTGGAGAAAAACATCAAAAGGGTCTCTCTCTCTTTTTTTTTCTAGTGGTATGTGAAAAAATAAAGATAAGGTTTGAAATGTTTTTCTCTGAATTAGAGTTAAACATACGAC
The DNA here is from genome assembly GCF_048418805.1 of Vulpes vulpes. Lineage (NCBI taxonomy): Eukaryota > Metazoa > Chordata > Mammalia > Carnivora > Canidae > Vulpes > Vulpes vulpes. Next base: position 160,514,485 of record NC_132792.1, read on the forward strand.
GGATTCTAGCTTGGAGAAAAAAATGAAATTTCTTGAAGTCTAGCTTTTTGAAATGTAATTCCTATGCATAGATCGCAGGATGTATCTTCATAACACATGTCAGGGACATGGTCAAGGATGGAAATGCCTGGTTTAGTTGTCCTTAGTTTGATTAACTTTTGCAGAGGGTGACAATAATATTTATTGAATGCCAGGCTAATATGTGTACATTAAGATACATAATCTGATCTTCACCACTATATTTCAAAGTTAGTAATGAGTTATTTTTATTAATGAATTATAATTATTAATACTTCTAAAGAACCTATTATAATAATAAAATATTAAAAAGATGAAATATAAAAAGGAAGTCACAAACGCCACTATTTTAATTTGTCTACTTTGTTTAAATTTACGAATGTCTTCCAGTGTTTATGAAGTTAGCAGCTTAATTTCTCTCACTTCATCTTGGCCATCCTACATCCTTGCATCAACTATCCCTTAAAGTATTTTTCATCTGCCAATTAGTGTCCAATAACATGTTGCTTAGATTTGAAAGTTTAATCAAATTCATTCTTTCTGCATATTTACTGTACATATAATTAGTGCTGGCTATATATTAGAGCACTAAAATCTTTCGATTTCTTTATGACAATGTCTTCTGTAAATGAGAGAAGCATAAATAAAATACTAAGAAATATGAAAGAAGGTCAAGAGAAATCCATTCACTTAACAAGAATTTTTAACCCCTACTGAAGTAGTTTGTGAGCTTATGGATATGGAATGATGAATATGGCACAGTATATCTTATTTCAGAATGTCCAACTCTGGTGCAGAGCTCAGCAAGCTTTTCCTGAACAGGGTCAGATAATGAATATTTCAGGATTGTATTATATATCGTAGGTTCTGTGACGACTCCTCAGCATTACCACTGTTGCATAAAAGCATCCATAGACAATATGGAAACAATGGTAATATAAAAACTGCTTACAAAAACAGAGGGTCATATAGGGGCTAATGTACAAAATTTATCAACCAACCACTGGTCTCATGTGTAATAAGGAAATTATTAAATTTAAATGTGATAGTTCTAGAATAGAAATGATCAAAGGATGTAGAGTTTCAATTTCTCTGAGGGAAGGAATGCTTTACATAGAATGTGACATTTTAAGTACGTACTAAAATAATGTGTTAAAATTAACTAACTCGAGAACATACAGAGTAGCTATTGAAAAGTCCCGAACACAAACCCCCAAAAGACCATCAAGTTCTTAAATCTGGCAATAGAACATAGCATGTGTGCCCAGAGGTGAGGCTGGCAGTATTGTTGGTGTCTCATATGGAATCCTCATGTATTTGGTTGGTGTTCACTGTCTAACCATCAATGATGTTGATTGACATCAAGAGAGTGAAATGACAGCTCTGTGTTAGGAGAATACTTCTGGTAAGACCTGAAAACTGAAGACCTGGCAGTGATCACCGGTCTGGCTGGCTTTATCAAACAAGATAATGGAAGTGTAGAATTTCTGGGAATTTGGAAGTAGGGTTGGATATTCCAGGAAACTTCAGAACAGATCAATATTTCTATGCTGTCTGAGAGGACTGAGCCTGGGAAAAATCCTTGCTTCTGAGATCAGCTGGTTCAGGTACTCAGGACACTGCCATTGGTGCTAAATTGTGTTTGCAGGCAATACCAACTCCAGAGTTTACTTGTTAGTTTTTAATGATGCAATACGATGAGACCCCTTAGCTAATTCCTAGCCATAAGTATTCATGTGTGAATTTTTCTATTACTTCTTATGTATATTATAAAAACGTGCATTTTGTTTTTATTTTATTTCAAGAATGCAAATGTGGAAGAGGAGCATATACACTTTATTCCCAGGTAGATAATGGTCTCATTTGATGGCAACGCACTCATTCAATTTTCAGTTGGATGTTGAATTACCTTATATTTTATCTTTGCTTTCCATATCTGGTTCTAATTGTCAGGATGCTTCCTGCTCAGCTGCACACTAGGCCTACTTATTCTCAGAGTCATTGCCTGACACTGTTTTAAACTTCATCGGGAAGTTCTAAAGGTGGATTTTTCATTATATCAAATAGAAGAAAAAAAATATAGAGAAGTGGGGGCAGAGAAAAGACCGATGTAGAAATCAAAAAGAAAAAAGGACCTAAGGACCTACACGATAACAATAAGAGACAGTAATTAATTGACTTCAGGAGTTGAAAATGGAAACATAAGGAGTTAAAGATGATTAAAGCATTTTATTCTATATATTAGAATATATATACAACAAAATGCTTTTTTTTGGAAGATGCCAAGAAGAGTAGGCTTAGGCTCATGTTTTCCATCTCTGTACTTGTAGAATAGAGATAAGCCTGAATGAGGTATAGATAATAATGACTTTCTTCTGCATTTTAGAGAAAGGGTAGCAGGAAAAAGAGCAAGGAAGGTAGTATATTGAGATCAAGGGAAAAGAATATAAAGTGGGTGAAATTTGTTGTTGGGATGCCCATAGTTCTAGTTTTCATTGCTTGTATCAATGGTTCTAGTGTATCTGCAAGATTGAATTAGACCTAGATGTCAGGAACATTTTAGGCCAGGGCTTCATCTCAGAATGTAGATAAGTGGGCCTAAAGTTTCTCTCCTAAGAACTGGCATTTCTTCCAGTATGTGGGCTTCCAGGGTTTCTCTAGTCTGATATTTTTAATCCCTCCCTGCTTATGCAGACACCTAGAAATGGAAGTGATTTCAAAAGATTAATAGAGAACAATATATACAAATTATCTGTGAGTGATGGGATCTAAGTGGAAGACAGATTTTTTTAAAGATTTTTATTTATTCATTCATTCCTGAGAGACACACACACAGAGAGAGGCAGAGACACAGGCAGAAGGAGTAGCAGGCTCCATTCAGGAAGCCTGACATGGGACTCGATCCCAGGTCTCCAGGATCACACCCTGGGCCGAAGGCAGCACTAAACCACTGAGCCACCTGGGCTTCCCTGGAAGATAGATTTTATCTAAATGATGGACCTATTGAAGTTACAGCTCAAGAGAAGTCAGAAGCCCCAGGTTCTAATTTCAGACTTATAACTACCTGAATGTGTAGCTTGGGTAATTCACTTAAACCTTTCTGATCATGTGTAAAGTAAGACAGAGCCAGATGATGGGATTCCAGTCACTTTATTTATTTCGTTTTGGGTTTATGTTGTTGTTGTTGTTGTTCTATTCACATTCCAGCCAGTTAACAACAGTGTAATATTGGTTTCAGATGTACACTTGAACTTACAACACCCAGTGCTCATTACAATAAGTGCTCTCCTTAATACCCATCTGCTGTCTAAATACCAATTCTTGGGCCTAATATTTTAATTTTGAAGGTATACAATTCATTGTCTGGTCAATGTTAAAAGCTACTATATTCATTATTTCAACCCCCAAAGGGTCACAGAGTGACCTGTTGACCCTCAACAAAAGAAAACTTAAGAGTTACACTTTTCTTTATGGAGAACTTCTCATTATGTTGGTAAACAGAGTCTATCCCAACAGGGATTTTGAATAAAGTAATTAAAAATTCTCTTAATTTTTTAATGATTTTTTTTTACAGACACTTTAGATTTATTTATGTGAGAGTGGAGGAGGAACAGAGAGAGAGGGACAGAGAATCTTCAGCAGACTCTGTGCTAAGCACAGAGCCTCTCACGGAGTTTGATCTCATGATCCTGAAGTCATTACCTGAGCTGAAACCAAGAGCCATGCACTTAATTGAGTGCACCACGCAGGTGCCCTGAGAATCCTCTTTAAAACGTAAACATCACTATAGAGTTTTAGGTGTTAGTGAAAGTTGAGTAATGAGTAGAATTTGTATTTACTTTTTTTTAAAGATTTTATTTATTTATTCATGAGAGACACACAGAGAGATAGAAAGAGGCAGAGACACAGGCAGAGGGAGAAGTAGGCTCTATGTAGGGAGCCCGATGTGGGACTCAATCCTGGGTCTCCAGGATCACACGCCCGGCTGCAGGTGGCACTAAAGCGCTGCACCACCAGGGCTGCCCTAAATTTGGAAATTAAACACCAGGTGCATTTTGGGGTGATGAGCTATATTAAACATAATATTTATGATTATTGAAATTTATAAAGGATTCAAGGCTTGCAGGAACCTGAAGAACTACCTTTTTCTTTCTTTCTTTTCTTTTCTTTTTTTTTTTTTTTTTTTTTTTTGCACCATTAATGAGGCTTATCTGAAGTCATCATTTTATTTATTTGTATTGGTACTTATGGTAAAATCCTCTCACAGTCAGAAGAAAAAGAATATTGTAACTGGTCCTAATTAGGAAAGAGGCCCCAGAAAACAACAGCAAACAGGTCTTTATTTGGATCAAGTAAACAAAAAGAGAAAAGATAAGGATTTTGAGATTATAGCTATGGCTCACATAGAATTGAATTAGCTTGTGACGGCATAGTATACGTTTTAAGCTAAACTAAGACACACTGATTAGATATAAAAACTTCTTTTATAAAGAAAAATAGCCTTGCATTATACTATATCTGTCTATTAAGAGATGAAACTGACAGATAATTATTCTCTCCATTGACAGTCTTATGATTAGGAAGTATTTTAATTGGTACTCTCAACTGCCATTAAATATGTGCTTCTATTGCATTTTTATCCTGATCATTGTCAGATATATTTAGTAAGCATGGGAGATGTACAAGACAACTAGGGAAACTTGTTCATAAATGGGGATTTGTTGTTTACTTTAAATAATGATTTATAATTTAGAAATCTGGACTATCTGAAATATCTATCTTAAAGATGAATATTTTCTGCGTAATTACTTTTGATTATTATTAATTGAAACTTAGCAATATTTAGACAATCCTGTGCAAATCTGATCTATAGAGGTTGCCCATATTCTGAAGAAATCTAATAATGATGCAGAATATTGGGCTTTAAAAATGTGATTAGTTCTCCAAGCACTTTTATTAACATAAAAAAAAAGTTTTAGTAAATTTTGTCATTAAAATCTCTCTTCCAGAAACTAAAGATCAACTAAAGACTCTCTTGATTCCCTAAAAAAATTGTCCCATTTTTCTCTCTTGACTATTTTGCAACAGAACTACAATGAAGTAATTTGAGTATTTAAAAACTTGATACAATGCCTCATTCCTCACATCCGAGTCATTTAAATTCTTTCCTCAGTGCCTGTTTTCCACCAGATTGTGTCCAAGTTCAGCAGTTTAGTCCAAAAGTTTATTATCAGCTGAACTTCTGACTCACATAAGTGATTTTCAATAAATTATAATTAAATGTATATCTGGTCAGAGGTGCAGTCTCTCTCTCTTCTCATAGTCTTCCTCTTCAATGTTATTACATATTCTTTCTCTGTCTCTCTCAATATATGTTCTTTCTCATGGCATTAACTGCACTGGAAGGAGGTCTTTCAGGGTTTCTAAAATCAAAGCTCTCCAAAGGGAGGAAATATTGTTTACTGGCTAATGTACTGAAAAAGTCAACCATAAGTATCTTATATTAAGATAAATAAAATTAAATATAAATCAAAATTCATTACATGGAGTCCTACATAGGTGCTTTATCGGGGTCACAAATTTGTCTCTATGAATTCTACTTCGTAATATAATACAGGAACATTTTTTATAATATTATTTATACTATTCAAAATAACATTTTAAAAAATATGCAAAGGATAAATGAAATCTTGTGTTTGAGGAAGAAATAATTATCTATCATAGGTTACTTTAAAATAATGCTAAACATTTAAATTTCATAATGAAACTTATGTATGTCCAGGCCCCACAGAAGAGGAAGTAGTCGAGCCTGCTTGACAACTGAGGCAAAATAGGTGAGACAGAAATAGCTTAATAACTATGCCTAGTCTTGGTGCCAGGTGTGTAGTCAGTATGGTAAGAATGCATCCATCCTTAATATGTGATCACCCCCAATATTCAGTCAAATTCCTTATCTTCACTCTTGATACCAGATTACCTTGGGCTTCCTTCATCAAGAAGCCTGTTAAATTGCACTAGCAAGAGTCCCCCCTACTCTTGATGATTTCCTCTTCAGTAATTTTCTATCCACTGAAACTTCACTCTACAGTTGTCCATAAATCTCCAGCTATCTTTGCTGTATCTGGAGTTGACTCTGGTCTTTCTCCCATTATAATACTCCTATTATAATAATCTGTAATAAAGTCTTTCTTATTTTTTTTAAGATTTATTTATTTATTCATCGGAGACACAGACTGAGAGAAAGAGGCAGAGACATAGGCAGAGGGAGAAGCAGGCTCCTTGCAGGGAGCCTGATGCAGGACTCAATCCTGGATACTGGGATGACGACCTGAGCCGAAGGCAGGCACCCAACCACTGAGCCACCCAGGCGTCCCTCTTTCTTACTTTTTAACCAGTGTCAGAATAAATATTTTGTTTAACACCACCATTTTTTCTCTCACCTCAATAATCCAATTCTCATTCAATATTATGATCCAATCAATGTACCTTCTTCTTTAGTTTCTATTTTCTGTTTTTACTGAAAACATTTTCACCTAATCTTTTAGTAAATTTAAGTGCTCCCTTGTCCTGTCAGTATCCCATGTCTAAGAAGGAAACTTTGAATCTGTATATGATAGACTGGATGTCCAATGGTGGAATCTAATGGTGGAATGTCTCTTGTCTCACATCCATTCAATTTTAATGAAAATCTGATCCCACTACCACTCAAAAGGTGGTACAGGCTTTGTCACTGAAGTGTGGTCCTTCCTTTACATATATCCTGTCGGCTAAAATTCAACTATTATTTCTTATCAATATGCCTCAAGAACTGCCATGTGTTTCATATATCTATCTTCTAGACTTTCAAATAGATATTCAAGTCCTTTACAATTCTGAGATTATCAATAAAAGTGAAAAAAATCACTAAATTTAAGCTTGTCATATATTTAACTTCCAATTTTACATTCCATGAAGCACATATCATTAATAATGACTCTCTGTTTATTTTTTAAATCCAAGATATAACCATAATCAAACATAGACAGCCTATAGACATATTCCTATGAGTAGGATCAAATTATAAGAGTCAAGTAAAATAATAAAATTGCTTATTTTATGACAATGACCCAGTTCCTTTATTTCTAGGTACATATTAGTAATTTTGTCTTGGGTCTTTTTTTTTTTTTTTAATTACATGATACTTCAAAGTGTACCAAGAAAATACTTAAGGTTTGAAATATTACCTTGTACTTATGAAAGAAAAAATACGCATTATTTGTAGCTTACGTTCTATTTGTAAATGCTGATACTAAATATATTCTTAGGAAAAAATTCTATAAGCCAGTTAGAGACTGTCTCCACAAAGTGTTCTCCTTTTGTCCCTAAAATACTACCGTAACTTATACAAGCACCATTTAGATCCTGCCTTTTAATCAGTGCATATTCAGTATCAACATTGGCTTTGTGGCATGTCAGTACAAATTTTGTTGGACCCTAGAGGAAGAAGTATGCGTGTAGATGACCACATTGCAACAGAACATTCTCATATTTGTAGGCTGAATTTGTACCTTATAATTATTGAAGACTAGACTTATGTGTTTGATTTTTTTTAGGTATTATGTATAAAACAAGAAAATAGCCTTTTATTGATCTTGTATTGAGTTATAATTTACATGCTTTTGTGTGCTGAATTGAGACTGCCTTAATTAACATGTTCCTTTGTACTGAGAAATTCCAAGATCCACAGGCAGCCACTTTTGTGCAATATTCAATGGCTCAGAAATGTATAGGAGTTCTAAGGGTACATTTTGCTTTGTAATAATCAGTCATTCATCATAATCCAAGAACAGATTTTTTTCCCTTCATGAAGTTTACCATATGCTGAACATTAGAAATGAAGTCAAATCATATCTCATTTCTGAGAATAGAATATTGTTTAGACATGGCCACAACTTCCAAATCTCCCTGATAAATCATCATACTGCATTAGGCAAATTAAAATATTAATTGTCTGATTCAGAATGTTATGATTATAAATCTTACAGCCAATTTTCTTTTGCATTCATCTCCTAATGCCCTAAGAAAGATAAAGCATCTGCTAAATGGAAACTGCTTTTACATGTAAGAGGAAATAATATTGATTTCTTTCTTTCCATCAGTATCTCTCATATAATATGAATTTGGAGACTGTACTTTATACTACATACTTTCAAGGCAAAAGATGGGTAGGAATCCTGGTGTCATTCTGAGAAAAAAAAAAGAAAAGAAAAGAAAACCTGTAGGTAGTGTTGTAGTTTCTAGACTTAGAAGATAAATTTCTCATAGTGCTCAATTAGAAGACTAAAGAGAAAATGTTCCCAATGTTGGTTCCTTTTGAGTACTGTGAGGGAAAAATCTGTCTCATGCCTCCCCTCTAGCTTTTGGTGGCCTCACTCGTTTCTTGGCTTGTAGATAGCATTATTCCTGTGTCTTCAGATCATCTTCTCTCTATGCATTTCTCTGTGCCCAAATTTACCCCAACTTTTATAAGGTCATAATACTGGATCAGAGTCCACTCTAATGAGCTCATTTTAACTTGGTTACCTCTATAAGGACACTCTTTCTAAGTAAGGTCACACTCATAGCTATTGGGGTTAAGACTTGAACATGTTTTTGAATGACACAATTCAATCCACAATAGGTAGTAAAAGGAAAAAGAAAAAACTGCTTAGCAATACACTCTGGGATTATAGTTGTCCACACCTTCTGAGAAAGGTCTACTGGCTTCATGAAATATTCAGCAGATTTGTGTTCCTTATATTCCTAAATAATGAGGAATTTTGCTAGACAATTTTGAAAATTAATTTATCTTTTGAGTTAAAGCATAAGAAAAAATAGTCAGGGGGCACTTGGGTGGCTCAGTCAGTTAAGCATCTGCCTTCAGCTCAGTTCATGATCTCAGAGTCCTGGGGTCAAGCCCTGCTGAGCAGGGAGCCTGCTTCTCCTTCCTTGACATTAGTTTTGCAATGAGTTTTTGGATTTGACACCAGAAGCAAAGGCAACAAAAGCAAAAAAACCACATGTGTGAGGTGCTATCTCATTGTGGTTTTGATTTGCCTTTTCCCTATAATTCACTGATGTTCAGCATCTTCTCATATACTTTTTGCCCATTTATGTATCTCCTTTGGAAAAAAGTTTATTCAGGTCCTTGCACATTTTGTGATTGAGCTGTTGGTTTTTTTGCTATTGAGTTGTATGGGTTCTTTATATTTGTTGTATATTAACCACTTCTAGGATATATGGCTTGCAAATACTTTCTCTTATTCCATAGGTTGTCTTCTCATTTTGTTGATTATTTCTTTTACTAAACAGAAACTTTACAGTTTGATGTAGTTCTATTTTCTGAATTTTGTGTTTGTTGCCTTTGTTTTGCATGTCAAATCTAAAAAGTCACTACCAAGACCAACGTCAAAGAGCTATTTCCCTACATTTTCTTTGTTTAGATGTTGCTTTTCAGACATTCTTGACTATATTGTAAACAAGTTTTTGTTTTTAAGATTTTATTTATTTATTCAGGAAAGACACAGAGAGAGAGGCAGAGACACAGGCAGAGGAAGAAGCAAGCTCCATGCAGGGAGCCTGATGCGGGACTCGATCCCTGACCCCAGGATCACACCCTGAGCTGAAGGCAGATGCTCAACCACTAAACCACCCAGGTGTCCCAACAGGTTTCCTTGTTTGTTTGTTTTAATATATTGTAAACATGTGAAATGTTCATATTGACTGCTTTAAAAAAATGAACCAGAATTTTATGTTGTAATATATAATAGTTAATATTTAACAAAGTACTTAAATACAGATATTATAATCTATATTTACATGGATAAAGAAGAAAAAAGAAATGATAGGAAGTCTATTAAAACTTCAATGAATTATTTTGATAACCGGGAAAACACAGCTCATCTCCATGTCATTCAACCTATAATGAAGATATACATCAATATAATTTGTTGATTTCAGGAAATTTAGGTGATGGGATATTAATAAAACTATGTATAACACATATTGTGGCACACTCTCTGTCTTGTGCATTCTCAATACTGTAGGGACTCACACTTCTGGTCTTCAACCAAGAATTTTAATTGGTTTACAGAAAAGATAGCACAGTGATTTAGTCTCTGTTGTATACTACAGTCCATTGTTTCTCCATGTTATTGATATGAGTTGGTCTGCAACCTTAGTACAATCACAATCATTCATGTTTTTGTTTATACTGTGGTTATCCTTAGCATTCTCTCTCTCTCTCCATATATATGGGCCAAGATGAAAGTTGTTATTATAACAATGAAATTTGTTATTCTATTCTCAAATATAGTACTGATTTTATTAGCAAAAAATTTGATGATTTAACTTTCTGCTACACAGTATACCTAAAATTGTATTCTGCATAAGAATCAATTCATATACTTATGTAAGAGAGATTCCAATGACCCATAACAAATAAATTATATCAGTACATATGGGATCTAGGCATTGATTCTCTATATTAAACAAACTACCACAGTCGTTTGAGAATCAGAGTTATAAGAATAACTGAAATACCCCTTATTAAAATATTTTAAATGAAAGTTCACTGCCAGTCCTTAAATTCCTTCTTAAAATTAATCTAAAGAGCTCAGTAAAAAACGACAGATGCTCAGGTCATATGCTCAGATGCTTATATAGCATATCTGCATTCTAACTAGCCATTTGTGTGTTTTTTTTTTAAGATTTTATTTATTTATTCATGTGTGAGAGAGAGAGAGTGAGAGTGAGAGAGAGATAAGCAGAGGGAGAAGCAGCTTCTCTGCAGGAGCACGATGTGGGACTTGCTCTTGGACCCCGGGATCATGACCTGAGTGAAAGGCAGATGCTCAACTGCTGAGCCACCCAGATGTCCCACAGTCTGTATATTTAAACGTTCTGTAGTGACCCCTTTGTAGAAACATGATTAAGAATCATTTTCTTTAAATAAAATTGTTGGGACTTATGTGGAATTGGTGGTTTATTCTAGCAAATCCCCACTTTTCAATTCTATACATCACAGGTGAGTTAACAATTTTTCAAGCAATTATTTCCAATGTTGTATATAGTTAAGTACAAATATAATCAACAAACACTAACAATAACAACCAACAAGAACAAGAAGATGTATGCATTAAAGTAAATCCTTTCTCTGTATCGGCTACCTCAATCCTTTACCAGAAACATTCAGAGTATCTACACATATGATTTTTTTCTTTTCTTTTTCACAGAAAAAGATCATAATATTCCTGTTGTTTTGTATATTATCAACTTTCCGCATAGCCTGGCAATCTTCCCATCCTGGAACATACGAGTCTAATTGTTTTAATGGTCACATACTAATACACCCTACAATTATAAACAATGTAGTTAGCCATCACTTCATTAATAAATTATTCCATTGTTTCCACTTTTGAGACCAACATTTGACTAATGTAAAACTAAACATTTCTACTTGCATACTTTTGACTATATAACTGAAAGTTAAATTTCTATCCCTGCTAAAACTAAAGGTTTTTATACTTTACCTATGGCAACCTAATGAGAAACCACCCTCCAAAAATATTCCACAGGGATTCCATATTAATCCCTTCCCCATATAGCAAAATGGTTCATTTTTCCACATGCTCTCACCAATAATGATGATGGGAAATATATAATAATAATGGGGAAAATAACACATAAAAATTTCATTTTCAGTATTAGCATGGACTGTATATCAAACTCTTTAAACCTGTGCAAAACATAAATTAAACCTGTGCAAAACATAAATTGAACATGATTGTCCTCTGTGTAGCTCTAGAAAATCTACCATAATTCTCATTTCTTTCTGGAATAAAAGCCAGTTTTTAAAATTATATATTTAAGTTTTAGACAAGTGATCTAGCCCTACGATCTCATAAAGCATCATTCATTCATCTGGTCAACAAAAAATTTATAAATATGTTGTGTGCCACATTCCATTCAGTCAAAATCTACAGAAGCTACAATACTCTTGCCATTATCAAATGTCAGACAATAAATAAGCATAGAAACAAATTAATTGTTGGGCAGCCTGTGTGGCTCAGCGGCTTAGCACTGCCTTCAGCCCAGGGCATGATCCTGGAGACCCGGGATTGAGTCCCATGTTGGGCTCCCTTCATGGAGCCTGCTTCTCCCTCTGCCTGTGTCTCTGCCTCTCTCTGTCTCTCTCTCTCTGTGTCTCTCATTAATAAATAAATAAAACCTTTAAAAAATAGTGTTATGTTGTAAGAAGAGCTAACTAGGAAATAAGCAGATTAGTTTTACATAGAGCACTGCAACGATGATCATGGGCAGAGAATCTTAAATGTTAAAGAAAGGACCCAGACATAGCAGGAGTAAGAGAAAGTGTATTTTAGGCAGAAAAAAATGAGCTTTATCTATTTGATTGCTGAAATTGTGGGTAGCATGAGTAAAGTCCAGTGTGAAAAGGAGGAGTGTTTTGAAAGTTGAGGAGGTAAGAAGATGTTCAATCATATTAGGGATTATATTCCATAGAGATATATTTATATTTTGATCCACAGACATCTTGGTAATTTAAGCAAATAGACACTTTTTCAAACAATCCTACAGGTGCATTTAGATCTTATTGTGTATATATCTATCAGGCTGGAGCATTCGTACTGTTTGTTATATGGATAATGGATAGAGATGACAACGATGAACGATAGGTAGCTGAATAGTTTATAGATAGATACACATAGGCAGATATCTGTCACTTTTTTATAGTCAATAAAGTTGCAGGATTGCTTAGGTAAGATCTAAAATTTTATAACGATGGTACAGCTCCTAGGGTACTAGCACAGTGCTAAATAGCTCATTGGCCTTATAATTAGCAACCGACTGATTAAGTTGCATACATTTCTGTTTATTTTATAAGCATTGTTTTTGGAAAAAAGTTACTTTTTGACTGTTAAGCGTTCACTTCTGATTAATTGAAGGTCTAATTTGGGGACTGTCTTTCTTGGCATACTCTTTGGGAAAGCTTTATCCTTTTTCCTACCCAAATAGAGCTGTGAATAGCCGCATGATTTGGGCTCAGCCAACTGGATGTCCCCTTCAAGTTCTTTAAAGGCTCTAATACATTCGGTGGCTGCGTGGAGTGCTGCTTAAGCCTCCTATAACATTGGTTCTTTGGTTCTGTGATTTCTCAATAACCCTAATAATAAACTTTGTGTTGCCAGATAACCACATGATTTTTATGACATATTAGTTTACCTCCATATATAAACTAAATCTATTTACTTAAATATCTAAACAAATATCTATATAGCTAAATACATATTTTATTAACATATATTAATATATAATATTATCCATTATATTAATGAGGAGGTGTTTATAAATACTTTCTAAGAAAAAAGTGCTAACTTCAGTATTGCAGTTTATTGGCAAAATAGGTTTTTTAGTGGGTTAGTGTATTTGTATCAATACAGAATTCTGTGTTTCTAAAAAGGCATATGTTTGTTCTATAAAAAGACAAACTGTTGAATAGCTATATAACTAAACACTTGGTTAAGTTGATATTTTAGAAGCTTAAAAAAGCAAACCTTGATCCATATTCATAAAAATATATTTTAGTTAAATATTTGCATTTTGTTTATGCTTAAAGTGAAGCATATAGAAGCCACCAGTTGTTAATCAACTAATAGAGTGGATATCACCAGTGTAATAGAGAAAGCATAAGCTTTTCATCCACACAGGATCCTCTTGTGTCCACACAGATCTTTTCTCTAACATAAAGTTTTACCCTATGAACTTCTTCATGCAAATTTCTATCTCCCCATCCCTCTTCTTAAAAGCAGATGAATTCTCATCTTCTATAGAATTTCATCGACAGCTAGAATTGAGCACTCTAAACTCAGAACTTATTTGGCATTTTTAATTTTTTATGTTAATTTGCAAGTATGATAAGGCTGGTGTTTCTGAGTCTCAGAATACGAGACAGTTGAGGGAGATATTATACCTTATTATATTTTTAAATTTGATTTACATAGTTTGCCTGAAGATTTAAGATGGTTTTTAGAAAGAATTCTATGGACCTAGAAAAACAATAAGGTACAAGGCTAAGTGAAAAATGAGATTTATCGGGTGACGTTGTTACATAAAAGCAGGACATACCAGTCAGAAAAACCATTGTCTCTGACCTTCAAGTCTCCATAAATTTGTCCAGTGCTTCTGATAATCCCTGAACAGAGAGGGGATCTTGTTATGTCCATTAAGAAGTATGTCTTTTTCTCCTCTCAGGAATTCCTAGACAGTCTTCTGTTTCTTCTCACTATTTTGAAAACTGACGGCAGCCTGGTTGGCTCAGCAGTTTAGTGTGGCCTTCAGCCCAGGGCCTGATCCTGGAGACCCGGGATCAAATCCCACATCAGGCTCCCTACATGGAGCCTGCTTCTCGCTCTGCCTGTGTCTCTGCCTCTCTCTCTCTGTGTCTCTCATGAATGAATGAATGAATGAATGAATAAATAAATTCTTTCAAAAAAAAAAAAGAAATGACAACTTGTTTGTCCATTTCCAAGTGCAAGTAACAGATCACCAGATCTGTTCAATCCTGAGAAATTACTGAAAGACTGAGTGAATCAAAGGTAATGGAATTGGCTTTCCAGTCTCAGTAGGTCCAGATTTCAGCCTGGGTCCATTTCTAGACTAGGAAACACAGTACTGTTAGCATATTAGAAGCTGAAATGTCTGTAGGTTCAACAATAATATGTTGTTGGCAGTGATTTCTGAAAGTTTGTTTCATAGTACAGTATTGCACACTTTTATTTGACTTATAATTTTTCCTTGGCAATTACTGAATTGGACATCCCTGACATATTAAGAGCCGGATCTACAAAATAAGGTTTCCATTTTTACTTCCTACCTCTCCAAAAGCAATCCAAGCAGGACTTAACTTTCTTTGGTTAAGTTCTGAATTTTTATTTCAGATAGTAAAATATGTATTTATGTGAAAATAATGGGGCTAAGGTGTGTTGTGAGAGACTTGAGATAATAAATAACTTGAAAGATGTGGAAAATATGTGTATTCGTTTTCCTAGAGCTGCTATAACAAATTGCTGCCTTGAAACAGCGCAAATTTATTCTCTTAGCTTTCAGGAGGCTGTAAGTCTGAAATTACAGTGTTGGTGGAGCCATGCCCTTTCTAAAGGTTCCAAGGGAGGTTACTTTCGTGCGTCGTCCTCAGCTTCTGATGAATTCTGGAAATCTGGCATTCCTTGGTTTATAAAGGCATCATTCTAATCTCTGCCTGCCTTGGTGTTTTTATGTTTTGTGTGTCTTTATGTCTCTCCTCATAAGGGCATAGTTATTTTGGATTTAAAACTCGCCTTTTTGGAGCGCCTGGGAGTCTCAGTTGGTTAAGCCTCTAACTCTCTGAACTCCACACCGGGTTCTGGGGAGCTCTGTGCTCAATGGAGAGTTACCCTGAGATTCTCTCCCTCTTCCTCTCCTCCTCCCCCAACTTGCACTCTCTAAAATAAATAAATAAAAACTAAGAAAAATAAATAAATAAAGCTCACCTTAACAAGCAACAATATGAGAAAGAAAGAGAGACGGAGGGAGGGAGGGAGAGAGAAAGAGAAAATAGAAAAGAAATAAATGCTGCATAAGGAAAATTGGAGGACAATGTATGAGCCTGTGTAGTTAGAATTGCTTTTTGTTTTTGTTTTTGTTTTTTTAGTTTGAATTGGTTTTGCTTGATGTTTTGAATAGTTATGGTTTATTACAGAGGAAGGAAGAAGAGATTAGAAATTTCTATCTTAGATGATTCCCAGAGAACAAGAACTTCAGTATTCACTGCTCCTCCCTTAAGTTATGAATATCATCAAGATCATCTCTAGGATTCAGAAAATAACTTTATTTATTTATTAATGAGAAAGAGGTAGAGACACAGGCAGAGGGAGAAGCTCCGTGCAGGAAGCCTGATGTGGGACTCCATCCCAGGTCTCCAGGATGATGCCCTGGGCTGAAATTGGTGCTAAACTGCTGAGCCACCTGGGCTGCCCTTAATGTCACTTCATAAAATATTAGATTGGAAGATACCTAGAATTTTGAAGACATTTACAAAATAGAGATATAAAAAGATACCTCCACTTAGATACAAAAATTATTTCTGTTATTTAATATCTGATATCCTTTTATGGAATATATATATGTTTAGAGTAGTGATGTCAAGCATATTTTAGTGGTTTCTGAATATAAATTTTAAATTAAATTTAAGATTGTTTTATGGACATAAATATAATTTTATGTCTTATAAATATTGTTAAAATATGGGAAAATAGTTTAATCTTCAAATTTATTTAGTTTGGTTTTACTCTAGTTGTTAAAGTCTCCTATTTCAAGATTCTTTTAATATCATTTAACAGCATATTCATGTGGTAGTCGTCAAATGAAGGAATGACATTTGTAACTAATTTGAAATTCTGATATTTTGTTCTTTATTATAGGTCATTTCCATAACAAAGAAATTTAGATTTTTAACCATATGGCATTTTATTTTTTCATCTTCTTGTATAAAACAAGTAAGTTAAGGACACTCAACTGATCTTACTTTCATGTTTTAAAAAATATTTCTACTATTATAGTTTTTAATAGATAACATCTTACCTTGTATTGTAAATATGAAGCCATTCTCTAAACTGTTTGAGATAATGTCTTGAGATAATAGGTTATCATGCAATTAAAAAATAATATAGAGAAATCCCTCGTAACCTTTACCTGTTTCCCCAATAGTGTTATCTTGCAAGATTATACTACAGTATCACAACCAGGTAATAACATTGGGATAAATTAAGATGGAAAATATTTTCATCATCTCAAGGATCTTTTATATCACTCTTTATAACCATAGTCTTCTCTCACACCACCACCCATTCCTTAAATTCTGGCAACCACTAATAAGTTTTCCATTTCTAAAATTTTTTTCAGATTGAGAATATTATATAAATGTAATCATATAAAATGAAGCATGTAGGGATTGGCTTCTTTCATTGAGCAGAATTCTCTGGAGATCCATCAGGTTTATAAATGTATCAGTAGCCTCTTCTTATTTTTTTCTGAGTGGTATTCCCTGTTATGGATATAACAAAGTTTGCTTAGCCATTCACCACTTGGAGAACATCTGGGTTGCTTCCAGCTTTTGGCTTTTAAGAATAATGCTGCAATAAATATTCTTGTACAGGTTTAGATGGAAACATGAATTTCATTTCCCTGGGATAAATGCCCAGGAGTGTAACTGTGGGACTGTATGATAGTTGCATGTTTAGTTTAAAAAAAAAAGAAAAAGCCAAACTATTTTCCAGAATGGTTATATTATTTTACATTCCTGCCAGAAATGTATGGGTGATCCAGTTGTCCACATTCTCTCTTGCATTAAGTGCTTTCACTATTTTTTACTTTAGCTATTCTGATAAGCATAGGATGATATTTCATTGTGGTTTAATTTGCATTTCCCTAACAGTTAATAATGTTGCACATCTTTCCAGGTGCTTATTTTCTATCGTATTCTTTTATTAAATGTCTTTTCACATCTTTTGCCAATTTTCTAATTAGTTTTTTTTTCATTGTTGAGTTTGAAGTGTTTCTTATATATTCTAGATCCTAGCATTTTGTTGGATATATGATTTTCAAATATATTTTTCCACTCTGTAAATTGTCTTTCATTCTATTACCAGAATATTTCAAATAGTAAACATTTTTTATTTTAATGCAATTTAATGTATAAGGCTTATCTTTTTATTAATCATACTTTAGATCTCAATTCTAAGAACTTGTTACCTGGCTCTAGATTCTAAAGTTTTCTCTTTATTTATTTATTAGCCTCATACTCTAATAATTTTGCATTTTGTGTTTAAATCTATGATTGACTTTGGGTTAATTTTATATAAGGTGTGATACTTGACTGAGTTGTTTGACCTATGGGTGTCCAGTTATCCCATTTATTGAAAAGACTATCTTTCCTCAATTGAATTGCCTTTTTTACCTTTATCAAAAATTAACTAAAAATATTGGTGGGATATGTCTGAATTCTTTGTTCTGTTTCATTGATCTATGTTTCTTTCTCTATGGTGTTACCACAAACTCTTGATTACTGTAGTTGTATAACAAGTTTTGAAATTTAGTAGATTGATTTTTTTCCTTTGTACTTATTTTTTTAATGATTTTGCTACACTTATCTCTTTGCCTTTTCATATAGATTTTATGATAAACTTGCCCATATGTACAAAAAAAAGTCTTGCTGGAATTATCCTAGCAATTGTATTAAATCTGCATTAACAATTTAGAGAGAATCAACATTTTTACTATGTTGAGTGTTCCAATCCATGAATAGAGAATGTCTCCCCATTTATTTATATCCTTCATTTCTTACAAGAGCTTCATGTAGTTTGCCACGTACAAGTTGTAAACAAGGATTATTAGATTTACATTTAAGTATTTCATTTTTTATGTGGTTGTAAATGATACTAGATTTTTTATTTCAATGTGTATATGTTAACTGCCAGCATATATTAATACCATTTTTAAAGATTTAACAGATTTGGGAAACACCAGCAAGATCATAAACTAGGAAGCTTCAGGCCTTATTCTCCCACCAAAGCATTAAACAAACAACTTAAGACTAGTAGAAATAACTGTAGACATTCTAGAAGTGTGTCAAAGACCTACAGCAACAACAACAAAAAATGCCCAACCAAGAGAAAGCCATTTAAAATGGTAGTAAATTTTGTGAGATTTCTACTCAGACTTAACTAAACCATTCTCCATGATGGTTTGGCATGGTTTGGAGGAATTGAACCCTGCAGTGTATTAAAAAGATTAGAAACCAAGTAGGATTTATTCCTGGGATGGAAGAATGCCTCAGCATACTAAAATCAGTCAGTATAACACAGTAACAGAATGATGAAAAACAATAGCAAAAATGCCTCATCACCTGAATTGACGTTGGGAAAGCATTTGACAAAATTCAACACTCTTCCAGGATAAAAACAATGAACAAACTAAGAATAGAAGAAAATTACATCAATACCATAAAGGTCATATTTGATAAATTTTCAGCAAACATCTTACTCAATGGTGAAGAGTTGAAATATTTTCCTATAATCCTATAACATCAGCAACAAGACAAGGATACTTGCTTTTGCCACTTTTATTCAATGTAGTATGGGAAACCTTAGCTAGAGAAATTAGTCTATAAAAATAAAGAAAATTTAAATTGGAAAGGGAAAAATTCACACTATCTCTGTATGCAGATGATATGGCCATTTATGTAGAAAACTGTAAAGGCTACATTCACTCACACTTATTAGAGAAAATTTAGTAAAGTTACAGGATACAAAATCAACTCATAAATAATCAGTTACATTTATGTACACAAACTATGAAAAATATGAAAATGACATTAGGAAAGCAATTCCATTTACAGTAGCATCAAAAAAGAATAAAACATTTAGAATAAAACACTTCATTGGTTAAATGAATTTAACCAAGGAAATAAATAACTTGTGTACAGAAATTACAAATTGTTGTTGAAAAAAGTTAAAGAAGATGCAATCAAGTGGAAAGGCATCCCTTGTTCATTGACTGGTTGACTCAAATTCCATAAGATGTCAATACTACCCAAAGCAATCCATGATTCAGTTGAATCACTACCAAAATTACAATTACATTTTTTTTTGCAGACAAAAACCATCCTAAAGTTCATCTGAAGAGTCAAGGGAACCTAAGTAGCTAAAATCACTTTGAATTAAGAAGAACAAAGTCAGATGTCTCACATTTCCTGATTTCAAAACCTCCAACAAAACTACGGTAATTCATAGTACAAACTAGTGACATATAGATAGATAAATGATAGATAGATGATAGATAGATAGATAGATAGATAGATAGATAGATAGATAGATCTCCCCCCAATGGAATAGAATAGAGATCCCAGAAATAATTCCTTACATATATATTCCAATGATTCTGATAAGGTTTATAACATAATTCTGTGGGGAAAGGACAGTCTTTTCAAGAAATGATTTTGGGAAAATTAGATATCCACATTGAAAAGAATAAAGTTGTACCATATACAATTTTTTTAAAAGATTTTATTTATTCATGAGAGACACAGAGAGTGAGGCAGAGACATAGGCAGAGGGAGATGAAGGCTTCCTGTGAGGAGCCTAATGAGGGACTCCATCCCAGGACTCCGGGATCGTGCCCTGAGCTGAAGGCAGATGCTCAACCACTGAGTCACCCAGGCATCCCACCATATACAAAAATTAATTTGAAATGGATCAAAGACCTAAATGAAAACACTAATACCATAAAACTCTTAGAAGAAAATATGCAGGATACCATCACGACATTAGACATGGTGATGATTCCTTGGCTATGACACCAAAAGCACAGGCAACAAAAATAAAAATAAATTGGGCTATGTCAAAATAAAAACTTTTGTGCATAATTGTACATTATCAACAGAGTGAAAAGGCAACCCATGGAAGAGAAAAAAATTGCGAATAATATATATGATAAAGATTAATGCCTAGAATATCAAAGAACTCTCATGACGACAAAGAAAAAAGAAAAGAAAAGAAAAAGAAAACAAACCCAAACCCCCATTTTAAAATGAGCTAAGCATCTAAATAGATGTTTCTAAAAGAAAAACTAGGGGATCCCTGGGTGGCTCAGCGGTTTAGCGCCTGCCTTTGGCCCAGGGTGTGATCCTGGAGTCCCGGGATCAAGTCCCACATTGGGTTCCCTGCATGAAGCCTGCTTCTCTCTCTGCCTGTGTCTCTGCCTCTCTCTCTGTCTCTGTGTCTCTCATGAGTAAATAAATAAAATCTTTAAAGGAAGAAATAAATAAAAGAAAAACTACAAATGACCAAAAGCATATGAAATGATGCTCAAAATAACTCATCATTAGGGAAATACAAATCAAAAGCACAAAAAGATACCACTTACCATGCATTAGGATGGTTATTATTAAAACACAAAACAAAACAAAAAACAGAAAGTAAGTGTTGACTAGAATGTGGAGAAATAGCAACTTTTGTGTATTGTTGATAGGAAGGTAAAGTAGTGCAATTACTAGGGAAAACAATATAGCAATTAATTCCTCAAAACGTTAAAACTGCAGCTTTACCATGTGATTCAGCAATTCTATATCTGAGTATACCCAAAGGAATTGAAATTAGAGATTCAGACAGGTATTTATGTACCCATCTTTAGAGCAGCATTATTCACATTAACCAAAAAAATGGAAGCACCCCAAGTTGCTTTCATTCACTGATGGTTGGAATAGATATACAATACGCTATACACATGCAATGGGATATCACTCAGCCTTAAAAAGAATGAATTTTTGGTACATGCTACAACTGGATAAACCTTAAAAAAGTTACGCTAAGAGAAATAAGACAATCATAAACGAATAAATTCTGTATGATTCTATTTGTATGATGTATTAGTCAGGGTTTTCCAGAGAAACAAAACAATGGCATATCCAGTAGGCTGGAGAGCCAGAGAAGAATTGATATTGCAGCTCAAATCCCAAAGCAGTCAAAAGGCAGAATTCCCCCTCCCTTGGGGCACCTCAGTCTTTTTTCTCATAAGGCTTTCCACTGATTGGATGAGAACCACTCATATTATGAAGAGTAATCTGCTTAACTCAAAGTCTAATTATTTAAATGTTAATCTCATTTTAAAAATACCTTCCTTCATACAAACATTTAGACTGTTGTTTGACCAAATATCTTAGTACTACATTGTAACCGTGTTGACACACAAAATTAATTATTCCAAGTTTATCTCTTATCAACTTGGCACCCATATACATTTCTTTAAAGAATACCTAATCTACAAATAAATACAATAACAAGGTCATACTTTCACCTAACATGATACAACAATCCTGTGTATAAGCAAAACACACTAAGCCTTTCAACAGAAATGAATGAGAAGTCCTTGGGTGATTTTTCACTCTCCCTTGATGTCCTGTAAGATTACAGGATTAATAAATGTTATGAAGTAAAATTAATGATATTTAACAATATTTAAAGTAAATTTTGCAATATTTAACTGTGAAGTAAAATTAACATCATTTAATGTCATGATGTTAAGTAAAATTGAATACTTAACAATAAATTTAACAATATATATATACTAAATATTTATATACTATAGAGTAGTGGTTCTTTACCTCGTGACATGACCTAAACCTTCATTCTTAAAGGGTATGGGACAAAAGTAGTTCTGCCTACATTGGATTACTCTATTTTTCCATTAACTTTCATCACAGGACATAGTGATACTAATGGGGAGCCTAAGGGATCTCCTGTACCTCTGTATGTCCTTTGTTACCTCCACTGTGGGGTTGCAGTTCATTTTCCCAGTGTTAGTCAGTGTCGCACACCCCAGCCAGCATTAGTAACTCTCTCCTTTGCTTGTTGATTCAGAGTTATAAGGAACCCAAAGTGACCAGGTAGCAGTCGTACCTTCCAGTTCAATAGAATCACTATGTCTCCTACTATAAATAGGCTTCCATTTGAAACTGAGGTGTCTAGGCTAGCAGAGTATAAGTCATGAAAACAGAAAGAAAGATTTTTCCTAGGGCCTTCCTAGCGTAAGACAAGTAATGCCACTCCCATTTCTACTCCTTTTCTCCTATGAATCTTGAATATTGGAGAAACAGCACTGTATATCAGAAGCTTATTCGGAACATCTACCAGCTCCTGGAGAACCTTGCCCCAGCCTTGCAAGATGTTGCCATCTATCTAGTACTATATTGAACCCCAAAGAGGCCATTCCACACTTCTATGGAGTCAGCTGCTTCAGGATGGTGGGGAACATCATAAGACCAACCAGTTTCATGAGCATTGGCCCCTTGCTGCAGTTCATTTTCTCTGAACAGTTTCCTGATCAGAAGCAATGTTGAATGGAATACCATAATAATGGATAAGGAATTCTGCTAATCCACAGATAGTAGGTTTTGTAGAAGCATTGTATGCAGGAAAAAAATGTTCAGTAAGAACAAAATGCTGCCCCTTCTGTGATGGAAGCAGTCCAATGTAATCAACCTGTATAGCTTCTTGAATCTATAGCTTTATGTCTTTTGTCAAAATGGGAAGTTCTTAACCATTATTTCCTCAAATACATTCATTTATTTTTATCCCCACCATCTTTTTCTCTAATGGCGTGAATGTTATTTTTTGTTGTTGCTGTAATTGCATGGGATTCTAGTCTGTTTTTTTTAAATTCGTTTTTCTCTATTGCTCACATTGGTTAATTTCTATTTTTCTGTATTCCTGCTTATTGATTACTTCCTTTTATTTCTTTGCTGAAGTTTTCTATTTTTATATTTGTTTCAAAGATGTTCATAATTACTCATTGAAGCACTTTCGTTGTGACTGGTTTAAAATAATGGTCACATAATTCTGCCATTATTGTCATCTTGATGATGGCATCTATTGATTATCTTTTGCATTCATTTTGAGATCTTGTTTCTTGATATAACAGGTTATTTCTCACTGAAACCAGCACATTTTGGGTATCAGAAGACCGGATCTTTTCTAAACTTTTTGTATTAGCTAGCTATTTGACACAAGTTCACCTGGAGGAAGGTGAAATTATTTTGATATTTCCAGGTAGACATAGATGTCTAGATTCACTGTTTGGCCTCTGCTATACTCAAGGCAATAGATCTTTCCATTGCCATTTGGCAGGAATTGGCTTTCTGGCTTAGTGTGTATTCTCTAGTGATACCACACTAGGGTTGTACTTGTAATCTCTAAGTGATGGTCAAAGACTAGACTCTGTGCTTTCTCTGATACCACCCTGGTGGGAGTGTTCAGCAGTGTTCAGTTATCTCATTATACTCTTGTGAAGATGTAATTTTAGTTTTTCTCCTTTATGAAAGTCCTTTTAGCTTTTTTTTTTAATTTTTATTTATTTATGATAGTCACAGAGAGAGAGAGAGAGGCAGAGAGACAGGCAGAGGGAGAAGCAGGCTCCATGCACCGGGAGCCCGATGTGGGATTCGATCCCGGGTCTCCAGGATCGCGCCCTGGGCCAAAGGCAGGCGCCAAACCGCTGCACCACCCAGGGATCCCTAGCTTTTTTTTTAAATATATATTTTATTTATTTATCCATGAGAGACAGAGAGAGAGAGAGGCAGAGACACAGGCAGAGGTAGAAGCAGGCTCCATGCAGAGAGCCTGACCTGGGACTCGATCCTGGGTCTCCAGGATCATGCCCTGGGCTGAAGGTGGCACTAAACTGCTGAACCACCTGGGCTGCCCAAAAGATCTGTTTTAAGAGAGAAAAAAAAAAAGAGCGTGCCTGAAGAACATCAAAGTGATTGTTAAGTGCTTTTTTACAGATAGGTATAGAATTTGGAGACGTTTTCAGCAATAACATCTCAGAATCAATAGCATTCATTAAGGTGTTTGAGCTTTGACATTTTAAAGTGTTTTTTTTTCCTCTTTAAGTAATCTCTCTGCCAAACATGGGGCTTGAACTCACAACCCTGTGATCAAGAGGCAAATGCTCTACCACCTGACCAGCCAGGCACCCCCTACACTTTTACATTTTATTTTAGTTCTAAGGATTTATTTATTTATTTGAGAGAGAGAGAGCGAGAGAGAGAGCTCACATGTGGGCATGGGAGGAGTAATGGACAAAGGGAGTAAGAGAATTTCCAGCAAACTCCCCACTAAGTGAGGAGTGGGACTCAAGGCCCAGTCTTACCATCCTGAT
Organism: Vulpes vulpes; assembly: GCF_048418805.1. NCBI lineage: Eukaryota > Metazoa > Chordata > Mammalia > Carnivora > Canidae > Vulpes > Vulpes vulpes. The sequence goes on from NC_132792.1 coordinate 160,539,292, forward strand.
ATCATGATCTTGAGATCATGACCTGACCTGAAGTCAAGAGTTGGATGCTTAGCTGACTGAGCCACCCAGGCACCCCAAACTTTAACATTTTAAAGTTTATTGTTTTAGGGAAGGATATATATATATATATATATATATATATATATATATATATAGAGAGAGAGAGAGAGAGAGAGAGAGACAGAGAGAGAGAGAGAGCGCTGTGTGGGTGAAGGAGGGGAGCAGGGGGAGAGGGAAAGAAAATACAAGCAGACTCCATGCTGAGTGTAGAGCCCAACTCGGGGCTTGATCCACCCAACTCTGAGACCATGACCTGAGCCCAAATCAAGAGATACTCAACTGACTGTTGGATTTGAAGAAAGAATTTCTGTCCAGAATCTGTGCCATTAACCTTTACATTCAAATACCTCTAAAAATTTGCTATATATTAATCAGTATGTTAAAAATTACTGCTTTTTTAAATCATATATTCTCACTCTTTAATGTTTTACAGTGAAAATCCTATGAGATTGTTAAGTCTTACCAAGTTTCAACTTTTCCACAGAAGCTTCCATGGTCTAAATTTAAAGTAATGTCTCCGTTGCTGATAGGTTAACACATTATTGTAATAAAATTTTACCTTATTATTAATATTCTATTTTGCCTTTATTGTATGTATTTTTAGATTCTATAAACTATATGATATTATTTTAAGTGAAAATTCTCTTTTTTAAAATATTTTTATTTTTTTATTCATGAGAGACAGCGAGAGAGAGGCAGAGACACAGGCAGAGGGACAAGCAGGCTCCATGCAGGCAGCCCAATGTGGGACTTGATCCCAGGACTCCAGGATCACACCCTGAGCCAAAAGGCAGACGTTTAACTGCTGAACCACCCGGGCATCCTTTAAGTAAAAATTCTTAATGTTGGTAAGAATGCAACTAACTCGATGATGGGATTATAAATTGGTTAAGTTACTAGGAAAAAAAATCATTTTAACAAAATTCATAGAACCTCCAATGTGTTATACCCTTTATACTGCTAATTTTAAATTTTGGTAATATTTCTAATCCTATTCTGGAATGTAATCACAAGGAAATGGGAAGTACAGAAGAATTTATACATAACCTATACATTATAGTATTATTTCTAATAGTGGAAAATTGAAAACAATCAGAATATTAAGCTAAAAAGAAAGAACTAAGTTACTCCTCATTTTTGTTACTATTCTGTCATTAAAAACATTGCTAACAGAGATCATTAATATCATGAGAAATTAACAATGCTTTCTAAGTAAAGTTATGCAAGATGTTTATGACAGGTACTCAATATTTTTTCAACTGTCAAAAATATTTTAGAACAATTATTAAAAGTCAAAACCATTAATCAATTGTGTTTTCATCAGGATTAGCTCATGACTTGAATATTGACTTGATTTTTTCCAGATGAGGTGGCTTGCTTTTTCCATGTAGTTGCATGCTATAGTATTTATTGAAATTTTTAAAGTATCTCTTAATCCTCTTTTAAACAACATATGTGATACTAGGAGTAGGAGATGAATCTACGTTTTTTTTCTTTTTTTTTGATATCTTCAGTTCCCAATAAGAATTGGTCATACAAAAGTTGTTGAATGAATATACTTTGAATGAAGTTAATTTAGTTATTTGCTATAAGACTTCATTGAAGAGATATCTATGGGCTGCCTCAGCCTTCTAGAAAATGTTAAACCTCTCATGATAACTAGTCTAACAACCACCAATAATAGAATGAAAGATTTCATTATAGCCAATTATTAGTTCCTTTTCCTTTTCACAACATACATTCTGCCCATACTTATCAAAGGGCAACTATCAGATCTACATCTCTCAACACTTCCTTAACCTAATGGTAAGCACAAAATACATGCCAAAGTAAAATGTAGGTCACAGTTGATGCTTCAAAATGTGTCTTAGAATATTAGAAAAACACATACTTCTGAAACCATGAAAAAAAAATTAAGGAGAAACATTTTCATCACTTCAGATGTTTATTCTTAATTCTCTGTACATAAAAAGGACACAAATATATTCCTTATAATAAACTTTGTTCCTCCCTCATCTATTTTCGGAAAATCTATTCCATTTCTTAAAAATCTGATACAGTTTTAACCATCTGGGCCTGATATTTTCTTTGTGGGAATAATTTATGACTTAAAAAAAATCTGTCTATTCAGACCTTCTATTTCTTTAATTTTGGGTGTTTACTAGGAATTATCTATCCTATTCAGGTTATTGAACTTATTTGCAAAAAGGTGTTTATAATATTTTTCACTTTATCCTTTTTTTTTCATTTTTTACGTTTTGTATTTAAAGTCATATATAAGATTACTTTATTCCTGCATCTTCTCAATTGTTTCTTCCTTATATTTGCCCTTTTCCTTTCCTACTTTGCAAGATTTGGCTTTATGTTCAAGGAACATTTTGTGGTTTTTGTCCAGTTTTAGTCTAGTGATAACCACCTTGCCTGGGTGAACGCTCACACGGGCAGTTGTGCCAACTGCCGTCTCTCCTGTGCTTGTTCAATGTAGAAGATGTATTTTTTCCTATAAACCCGGGGTACTCTACCAGTTTGCTGATTTGTAGTGTCCTCATACAACCTATACTTCATCTTCCTTTTGGATGGGCATAGATCCAACATTGTACTTCTATCTCAGCTCTTCAGAAAGAGAGGAAGACAATCTTCCTGTGATATTGGGAAGACTTAAATATCTTTTACAGTTCATGCTGTCAGAAGTGACAAAGGGATTAAACATCATTTTGGCTACTGGTTTTTCAGCAATGGCTGCAAAAGGGAAGAGCTTGCTTTATTCTTTAAATGTCTTTAAGGTCTATGATAATATCTATCCCCTCTTTATTTCCTATTTTCTTTTTACTCTCTTTGTTTATTTTTGAGTCTCTATCAAGTCATTTAATTTTTAAAAACTTTTCAAAGTACCAAAAATTTTGTTCTTCTGCATTTCCTCCAACACTTGGTATGGTCCATCTTTTTAATTTTTGCCACTCAAATGAATGGTAATAATTAATTGCACTGAGCGTTTTTTTTTTTTGTATGTTTGATTGCAATCCATATATCTTAAAACCGCAAGTAATGTTTAACAAGAAGATAGCAGTACACAAGCATGTTGATTTAATTAGAAGAAATTATTTACCAAAATAAGATAGATATTAAATACAGAAATATTAAAAGTTCTCAACCAAAGCAGTCAATTGTATTACTTAGAGAAACAGAGAATGATGGGGAGAAAAACAGAGAGAAATATTGGATATATATAATAGATTTATTACTTTGTTGAAGTGCTAAAGGGAGGCTGCCTAAGTTACCTTAATATAAATTACCTTGATATTTGTGTATATGTATATGCTAAAATGTGTTTTATTAATAATTCACATTAATAATAGTCATTTGCATGACTAATCTATTATGTTTTATCTTCTATCTGGAATAGTTCACCTGTGAAACCTTGCTATAATGAGACTATGCTGACACTGTTGTTTTGTTTTGTTTTGTTTTCCATTTCATTTCCAGGTAGTTTCTTGTTCATCTTTTTATTTATTAACTACTTCCCTAAGAACCTAAATTCATTTATTCCTAAAATATTAGACTTTCTACAACTGAAATAAACTCTAAGTGGTTGTAACTTAAGAACTTAAGTTCTTATAATTTTTTTGTACAAGATTTTAATGTTAATGTTAATTATGGTATTTATTTTTCCATAGGCCAACATTGATTTCAGCCCAGCCACTTTTCAAATTTCACCTTAAAACAGGCCTTTTCAGGAACACTGACAACTGCATGCCCTGTGGAGATGAGGTAAGTCTCAGGAATTCATAAAACGTGGCTTCATATCTGAACTGTGCTTCTGAGCGACTTGAAAAGGATAAGCAACTGATGGGCCATGTGCCTTGTTGATAGCAGGACTTACTTGGTTTCCTGTTGTTCCCCACTAAGCTCTTAAATCTCATTATTCTGAAGGACTGTGGAGAGGGATTAAGTATGCCTGAGAGAGGCAGTGGTAAATTAGAGGGCAAAAATAGAAAAATCTTATATTCTTGCACTATTGGTGCTTGATGTTTCCTGGAATATTGATGAATTTACTCAAATTTATTGACTAATGATTATCTTTCCTTAGGTCTTTAGCCTTATCCCTTCATGATACATTTTCTCATTTGGTTCACTGTTCAATTTCTAGGATGTCCAGTGACCTAATTAAATCTTAGACAATAGGCTATTTTCTCCTTCCTCTAAAATACAATTGTATATTGATATTAATAGTTCATCTATTACTTTCTGGAATAACACAAAATAAACCTGGACTCCTATTCATGTAGAACATCTTAAGTGATACCAATGCAGTGATCAAATTGCCCTCTAGGTCTTCTTTTCAGACTAAATATGACCTGTTTCTTCAAATTTTCTTAACCCAGCATGATTTCCTGCAATTAGGTCACCCTTTCTGAGAGTATTCCACTTAGTCACTGTCCCTTCCAAAATATATATGAAGGGTTCCCTTCTCTCCATATCTTTACCAATGTTTGTTATCTCTTGCCTTTTGATGACAATAATTTCAATAGGTTTGAGGTAATGTCTCATTGTGGTTTTGATTTGCATTTCCCTGGTCATTAGTCATACTGAGCATCTATTCAATTCCTCTGCCCATTTTTAAACAAGACTTTTTTTTTTTTTATTGACTTGTATGAATTCATTATATATTTTGGATATTAATCCTTTATTAGATATTTGATTTCCAAATATTTCTATTTCATAGTTTTCTTTTTATTTTGTTGTTTCTTTTGCTATGTAGAAGTATTTTAGTTTGATGTGTCCTGCATATTGATTTTTGCTCTTATTGTTTGTACTTTTGGTGTCATGTGAAAAAAAAAATATTGCAAAGACCAATGTAAAGGAGATTTTTTCATTTTTTTCCCCTCTAGGAATTATATGTTTTCAGGTTTTATGTTTAAGTGTTTAACCCATTTTGGATTAATTTTCTGAGTGATATTAAATAGGAGTCCAATATCACTTTTCTATAAGTGGATATCCAGTTTTCCAAACACCATTTGGTGAGACTGGCCTTTCCCTATTTAATATTCTTGGCTTTCTTGTCAAATAGTTTACCATTATTCATTATCTCCCACATAAGGAAATAACTTAAGTGTTCATCAACAGATGAATGAATAAAGACGCACACAATGAACTATTATTCAGCCACGAGAAAGAAGGAAATTCTACCATTTGCAAGAACATGGATGGTACTTGAGAACATTATGCAAAATGAAATAAATTAGGCAAGAAAAACAACTATTGTATGATATTACTTTTGTGTGATCTTAAGAGTTGAACTCATGGAAATAGAATAGAATGGTGGTTATCAGGGGCTGGAGGAGCATGATTGAAGAAGTGGGGAGATGTTGGTCAAAGGGTACAGACTCCCAGTTATAAAAGAATAAGTTCTGGGGATGTAATTCACAGTATTGAATTGACTGTGACTATAATTAATATTATTAGGTTACATACTTGAAAGTTGCTGAGAGAGTAGACCTTAAATGTTCTTACCACAAAAAAGAAATGGTAATTTTGTGATGAGATGGAGGTAAAGGTAAGATAATAATCATTCTGCAATTATATAAGGGTATCAAATTAACAAGTTGTACATCACTTATAAACTATGTCAATTAAAAAAAGATATATGTCAATTATAGCTCAAATGAAGTGGGGGGAAATTATATATGAACTATTCAAGAAATACTTCAGATAAGTTCTTCAAAATACCAAGTAAAAAGAATACATATGGGGAAACAGCACCACCAAGCAGTTGGTTTATTGGAAGTAAACAATCAAAAAAGATACTTAAGGATTGAGACATTTGACAGGCTTATTGATTCTTAAAAGCAGTGCATTTCTGAGAAAAGTAGCCTCAGTAAGGCTTTTCAGTATCTGAGAGTGCTCCATTAAGAAAGTGGGAGATGCTGCTAGCCAGCCCGCCCCAGACTGGGGACAGGTCTCAGCGAGGACCCTGCCCATGCTCAGAGGCGCTGTCCTCTGGCTCCAGGGTGGTGCTTCCTGGGAGAGGGGTGGGTTGGGGCTGGATAGTGTCCAAGCACCTGCTAAAGCCCGAGCCCAACCCAGCTGCGCCCCGTCTGACCAAAGCTCTAATAAAAACACTTCCACCCCCCCCAAAAAAAATAAAGTGGGAGATGAACTAAAACTTCAAAGATGAATAGGTTTTCATAATGACTTACAGTGGTACTTAGTAATAAGGAACTATATTTCAAATAAAATAATCCTACTCAATGTCCCTTCTGTTTGATGTTTGTACAAGTGAAAAGGGAGGAGAGTCTGAATTGGCATGTGGCAGCACAGCAGGTGCTAAACAAACACAACACATTGTGCTCTTGTACGAAATATCATGAAGAAAACACCTTCTCCTACTTTCCATATGCATACAAATGTATTAAATATGGACTCCCTACCTATACAATATAATAAATTAAGTCCCACATTTTAAGTATATACAAGTATAGGTATGCATACATTTATACTTTCATGTATAGGTTTATATTTTTAATAAAATGATCAGTGTGGAATTTCACATGCTTGTATGAAATTTTATAGTGGGTTTTATGATAGTTAAGTAATTAGTCAAATAAATCTTCCTCAAAATTATTGTACACTGTAAAGTTTCCTGTGATATAAAAAATAAAATGTTAATGATCCATGAATTTTCAAAGAACAAATGCAGCATACAAATTATATTAAAATGTTAGCACTTTTATTTAAAAAAAAAATCAGTGAGTCCAAGGAAACCTAATGACAAAATATAAAAATAGTTTTTATTATTCTAGAATCGGGACAATAGTATCAGATACGTAACATATTGGTTAAGTGATAATGATACTCTTAGGCTTGTTATTTAGGAAAACTTGCAAAGCAAGGAATATACTACATATTAATGCAAGCAGCCATCTTTTGTCTATAGTAATGTTCTTGAAAGGTTGAATTATTTGCGTGGAAACTATCAGGACAATTCAAGAAAATTATTTGAATTATTTCAATGAATGAATGTTGGAGTTTATTTTAAATGCTTACTGCTTGCAGCATTTGGGGGATTTCATATCTCTGGAATATAAAGAAAGTTCTGGCATTTTTTTGTCATTTATTGTTACTTCATGTGTGCACAGATTTCCAGAAGGAAAAGACCAAAATCTGGTCAAATGGTTGAAAATGATGAGCAAGAGTGAAAGTACATCCTCATCATCTCAAAGAGAGTAAGTCTTTTTTAAACTGACATTTAGGCAATCTGAACTTCATATACTCCATGGGGAAACTGACAATTTCTTGATTGATGAGGAGGAGTTGGTGATATAGAAATAACTGTTGCCAAGTTCCAGCCAATAATTCCAATATATTTCTTTCATTCTTAATAAAATTTCAAAACCTGAGATGTTGTAATAAAGTAATTGTAGCATGGTTCTTGGATGATGGAAAGAACTTGAGTGAATATCCTTTAATAAGTGTTTTTTCTTGCCAGATTTTTAAAATAGTGTTTTTAATATATATATATGTGCTTGCTGATAAGAAAAATGCTAAATTTCTTCATCCTTTAATAGTTTACGTATTGACTCATTCCCCTCTCTACTACCACCCAATAGTTAACTTTTAGCGGTCTGTTAGTCATTAGTGATATTTTCAGTAAATTAAATCTATCTATAATTAATTTTTTTTCAGTTGAATTATTTTGATGTTTCAATTTCCCCCTTCAAGATTTTAGTCAAGTGTATTTGATGTATTTCACTGTATTTCACTGTTCCTGTGTTTTTAAAACAAACACTAATGAGAAATTAAAAGTAGCTGTAAAAACTCAGACTCAATTTTCTCAGTCACTGAATTCAGTGCAGTTAAAGCTAACAAATAGTTTATTATATTGTGGTCAACATTATGGTAGAATATTCTCATTGATGGATATAAATTTAGCATATTCCCCCACTAACATTTTGTTATGTTCCAAAAGCTGCCTGCAAAGAAGTTTAGCACTTTGAAATGCAGATTTTTAAAATTCCTCTTATAAACAATACCTTACAAGTGATTAATTGTTGAAGCAAGTTCACAAATACTATTTACCATAATGTCATAGAGAAATATATTGACTGCAACATTTCTATTGTTAGTAACCACAACTCATAACCTAGTTTCTATGGAAAGTATATTCAAAATTCCGTCAGGAAATGCAGGTCTATTTTCCCCAAGTAAGCAATGGGAATGGGAACTCCTGGGGTTGTTTTAGCAGTAGGAAAGAGATTCCAGAACAAGCTTCCACAAGGTGACGTCTTTAGATGAAAAGATATTGGACAGCAGAGTATTGGGGTTGCAAGAAGTATGGCTCATTTAGTGTAAAAACACACACACACAAAAACTCTAAATGAGAATTCTTAAGTGTTATTGTATATTGACATCTTCTGTTGCTCTCTGGCTGCCTAGAACCACACTGTTGGGTCAGCCTTTTACAGAGAGAGCCTCACATTCCAAAATATTTACTCCAAATTACTATCATAAAAACTTGCATTCTTCCAGAGAAGATGCTTTAGGATAATGTTTTGAGAAGAGACTGGTAAAAGAAATTCACAAAAATATTTGAGGGCTAATAGTCTAATCTTGTCTTTCACACACTTTAGTCTGTATCTGAATGATAATTTCACAGTGGAGTTTGTACTTATAAAAGGACTTCCGTTAGCACCACTAAAAAAACTGTAGCATTAATATATGTAGCTCAGTTATGTACAAAGGCCATTATAATCCTAAAGTAATATAGGGTGATGCCTTGTAAAATAAAGAATGAGAGAGAATTCAACACTACTATCTTAATGGTCATTGATAAAAATCTATGTCTTGAATCCTAATGCCTTTAGTCATAGAAGGGCATGATATTTTGGTTATCTTGAATAAGAATACAATCAATTACAAAAATGGTAGAAACGAAACTGCTTGTGTTTATTTTCTGAACAAGATGATGGAACTGATAAAGATTTATTTAGTTTAATATATTTATAACTTGTAATATTACTGACATTAAGTATTTAATTTTTTTTATAATGCCTCTGCATGTAGAATTTTACCATATCTTCCAGGTTTGGGAGGATGGGTAATATCTTTGATTCATTTAATAATCATTTTGAGTTTCTTTATGAATTCACTTATTGTGTATATATCTGTTAATATACAGTATTTTAGCATCAACTTTAATAACTACTTTCCTAGAAAATGGTAAGAAATATTTCTTGTTTTCTTACACTATTTATAAAATTAGAGCTAATATTTATATAGTGCTTAACATGCTCCTGGCACTGCTCTATGTTCTTTAACATATAAATGTATGAAATCTTTATAGCAATCCTATGTGATATTACTATCTCCATTTAATAAATGAGAAAACTGAGGTACACTATTTAAGTAACTTGGCCACGACTACACAGCTAGTAAATGTAGAAAGTATTATGTAATTCATCTATTTTTACCAAAGATATTTTGCGATGTTTAGGCATAGGAAAATATTCAGGATGCTTTTAAAGTCATCTACCTTGAGAAGGTAGTCTATCTGGAGGGATGGTGTTCTTAAATACCAAAACACAGGGGTGCCTAGTTGGCTCAGTCACTTTAGTATCTGGTGTACCTTCAGCTCAGGTCATGATCCTGGGGTCCTGGGCTCCAGTCCTACATCAGGCTCCCTCTCACTGGGAATGCCTGCTTCCCCCTCTCCCTCTGACCCTCCCCTCTGCTATGCTCTCGCTCTTTCTCTCTAAAATGAATAAAATAAAAAATATTTTAAAAATACCTAAACACAGAGAAAACAAATATGTAATCACAATGTTTTTCAGTGTTCTGTGGTCAATTACATGACATGGAACAAATAAGAGACAAGCACTAATGAGAAATTAAAAGTAATTTAGTAATTTAGTAAGCATGGCATTGCTGAATATTTTCAAGGAAGGGGAATTATAATTTGAATGAAGTGTGGAGAATGACTTGTCAGGCAGTAGTGATAACTTGCAGATATTCAGAGAATTAATGATAGCAAGATGAAATTAGTGGCAAGTAGCAAGAGAGAAATTAGGGAGCATTTGGAAACTAGAATTGCACATGTAGTTTGTAAGATATTGGCACGAGGTAGGAAATGGGGCACGGAATAATTATACATAGGTTTCTGGGCTAGGTGTTAGGGTAGTTGCTGTTGATAATCATTCATTTAGACAAAGTGAAAGGAAAAAGCACCAGCACTGGCAAATTTGGGCTGGAGGATAAATGACTTCAGATATGGACATACTGATTTGAGTTATAATGTAGGAGATTTTGTATATGTGATGGCATAGGGACAAGTTGGATTCTGCTGTGATTATTATACTATAATTAGATTTTTAATGAAATTAGAATTTTTAAAAAATCTGAATTCAAATCAGAGTAGTATAGAGTTGATTTTTACAAAAGTTCTTAGATTTATGTGACAAAATGGTGATTTATTGATTGTGTACTTCAAAGAAAGTTTGTTTTATAATATTTAAAAATGATTGTCTAATGTCTGACATTTTAAAAAATAAATTTTGCATTAGAGCCTCTGTGAAACTTTCTTTTGCTCAGGGTGTGGGTTTGTCTGGTCCTCAGGGCACTCCATGGGGCTGCCCCCAAATCTCCTCAACAGGTGAGCAAGTGTCCACTCCTGGCTTGACTACAAAAGGTGGACCAGGGCAGCGGCCCTCAACAGGCCTCTCTATCTATAGTGCAGACAAGAGACCATGGAAGGGACCTTGGGCCAAGGCATTGAAGGACAGATGGTCAGCAGCACTTTAGGTTAGATAAAGAAGGATATTTCCTTAGTGTGGATTTCTGCCTTTAGTAAAAACATGTCCATTTGGCATTCACTCCACCAGTTGTGAAGAGACTGCTGGGATAGAAGAAATCATGTGGATGAGCAGGTAGGACAACAGAATGGGAAAAAAAGTGGTTTGAGAAAGCAGTTAAATGTCTGGCAGAGAAACTAAAGAAAACAGGACAATTAGATAAGCTTGAGAAAGCCATCACCACTCAAAATTGTAATACTAAATGTCTTACCATACCAAGCACTTGCTCTGAAATTCAGAAACTGAGGACACCCATTGTGATAGATCGGTGGGATAAGACAGGCCTTCACAGCTTCTTTGAGCAAACCAGGTCTCCTGATGGTTGTCTTCAAGTATCCCATTGAAAAGGACAGCTGCATTTATGTGTCGCTGACCGTGGTACTGGCCTGATCTTCACAGGCATCATGAAACCAAAGCAATTGTAAACTGTGAATGTGCTTTTAATCTTTAAAAAGATCTGAAGTATGTTTACACTTTGCTATTACCAGAGATTTGAGACACAAGTTTTGCTTCCAGTATTGAAATCCTAATAGAACTGTCACCTCTAGATGATTATACCTGCTCCATTCCTGGAAATACTAATTTCCTAGTGAGAACCGAGCCACAGAGTAATTACACCCCAGAAACTCCATCTCCTGGATGTATCATGGAAATTGGAAAAAACATGATCAACAGATGAACGGATATAGGATCTTCAGCAGAACTATCTCCTACTACTTTTTCTGTGTTAACCATAGTTTGAATTTGCAGCCAGTTACTCATTTAGGTGTTCAGTAGCATATTATGAATTAAACCGGAGGGTTGGAGAGAATTTTCAGGCATCACTGCTCTCACTCAGTGTAGATGGCTTCACAGATCCATCAAACCCAGAAAGGTTCTGCATAGGGTTATTCTCTAATATCAACCAAAATGTGACTGTAGAAATGACAAGAAGACATACAGGAAGAGGAGTGTGCTTATATTAGATAGGTGGGGAATTTTTCACCGAGTGCCTAAAGTGATGCTGTAGTCTTTGCAGAGCCCCAAGTATCCTCAGAGATAGAGCTAGCACCCTGCAACAGCATAAAATTCCACCAGGCTGCAGTCTGAAGATCTTCACTAACCAGGAATTTGCTGCTCTTCCCGCAGTGTGCTAATCAGAGTTTTGAAGCTGTGTATCAACTAGGATGTGCATCCTAAGAATGAGCTTTGTGAAATACTAGGAAGCAGAATACAGAAGGCACATGGTAACGAACACTCACCAGATTGTGTTGGGGAATGACTGCATAAGAAGGTTTCCAGAAGGAACTGTCCTCTACAAAGATGCCATGAATGTGGTGCTTCAGACGGAGACTTTATCTTATGCAAGGTCAGGCCTAAACAGTATGGATTCCTCCTTTTGTCCCTTGAGAAAGGGCGGCCTAGCCTCAGATAATATGTAAACAACCTCTAAAGTAGATTGGGATGAAAAACAGAGGGCGTGCTTTGTCTGCTTTTGCCTGAGAACTGAATAAATACAGCCTGCAAGGGCAAGAGCTTGCCCTTAGCCCTAGAGGCTTTGGGACCCCCACTGTGTGTTCATTCATTCATAGCCATGCAGCACCAAGGGGATTGAACTTCATCTGAATGGACCTCTACAGTGGTTGGACAAAGTATTAGCTCACATATGATCCCTTTGTTACAGAGAACTTGGTTCTTGTCTCACAGAGTCAAAGAACGAATCTTGAGGACACAGGGGCGTGTGTAAAGGATAGAAGCTTATTAAGTAAAGATACAGAGAAAGCTCTTAGGAGTGAGAGGGATCCCGACAATGTTGCCACTGAGGGCTTGTAGGGTTGGTCTTTTACTGAAAGCCTGATCAGGGAACCTAAATCCTTTTAAAATATCCATTGATATCACCATTGAGTAAGGACTAGTGATAACATCGTTAATGGCTTCTTCCTTTTTAGAGTCTGATGATTTTTTTGGTTACAGTAGGTGTTAGAACAAGACACCCTCCTCACCCACACCTTAGGGCAGTGTGGTCTGGCTTGTTCTCTTATCTCTGGTTTCCAGACACCTCAGCATTTTGGGGATTTTTGTGAGCCTGCTTCCATGGCTGCTTACCTAGCCCTGCCTAGCCTAATCTGTCCGTAACTCACCTTCAGGTATGTTGCTTAAGCATGTCATCAAGCTTTATTGCCAATCAAGTCCCATCAAAAGGCTAAATGTAGCAACTCTTTTGTCATAGTGTTTGTCATAGCCCCATGGGCTGTTTACTGTCTAAAAACTTAAAAGAGGAAAAAGCACTTAAAGTCCCACCAATTGAAGCACCTTGTAGAATAGGTTTTCTGCGTTTGAATATTAAATAGGAAAATTCGTTTCTGGAAATACTCTCCTGTACAGGAGGAAGAGGAGATTTTAAAGACACGCTGATGTCTTCTTGGGCATTGTGGAGGCTGAGAAAATTAAGGCCATTTCACCTCAAGTTCAGCATTAGCACAAGTACAGACATCTCAGCCCCTCCACCCCCCCCAATGCCCCCCCCCCCCCCCCCCCCCCCGTGCTTAATGCCCTTGAAAGCCCCATATCAGAATGTAAACAGACTTGAGAAAATCCTCCACCCCTTCTGGAGGTCCCCTAGACCAGCCGATAAAACTAAGCTGGAAACCACCTTGGGGTCCAAGTCCCTGCTCCGTTGTGTTGGCTGTACTTGGACCCAAGCTTGAGCTTGTAAATAAACGCTCGTGTACTTGCATCGGTGTGGGCTCCTCGGTGGTTTCTCGGATTCGCAATCTTGGGCACAACACCTTTTACCAAAAATATTTTTTTTTTTGGAGGGAGCAGATAAAAATAAAATAATAAAACAAAATAAAATAATAAAATAAAATAAAATAAAATAAAATAAAATAAAATAATAAATAAAATAAAACAAAACAAAACAAAACAAAACAAAACAAAATAAAATAATAACATCTTCCAACAAGAGAATTCTATCAGTCTTCAAGCAAAACAAAAACACTAATCTATTAATCTATTATAGTAATCTATTTACTGTGTTAAGTGGACACACTTGTAAAAAATAATAATGCAAATATATTGATATGTTAGAAAACAAATAAAAATTCGAATTAGAAATTAGAAAATAAGGCATTTCATCTGGCTGTCTTACTGATTACTTACTGCCAATAAGAATTTTCCCTGTTATTGAAGTCTGCCTGACTTTGCCTGTAGAGAGTTTATACAAATTTATACATTTGCAATCTTTCCATCTAAAAAACAAAAATAAAAATCTGTAAGATGAAAAATATATTATTTTCTCTTAAATCAAATTTCTTCTCATAGTTTTAGAATTATGTACCAGTTTGGTATTTAAAGTGAGACACATTTAGAAGCATCAACTGTAGCCTACATTTTATTTTTGGCCTATAGTTCCTATTTCCTGTTATCTTAAGAAAGTGTTGAATGATACACATATCTGATAGTTGCCCTTTGATAGCTGTGAGCAGAATCAATGTTGTGAAAGTAGGGGAACTAATAGATTGTTATTAATTTTTTCATTCTGTTATTGGGTGTTTATTAGATTAGTTATCATGAGAAATGTTTAACAGTTTGCCCAAGCCTGAGGCAGCTCATAGATATCTTTTATTGAAGTCTTATAACATATATCTAAATTAATTTTATTCAAAATCTATTCATTCACCACCTTTTGTATGACCATTTATTTTAATCTGGAGCTAAAAATATCTTTGAAAAAGAGTGATTTTTCTCACTCCCATCCCCAGTACCACCATGTGGTTTAAGAGATAAATTTTCAATACAATACCTTTAAAAATATATGATTTTGGCTTAGTAATCAGAAATTATAGTTTTAAAGTTTAGCCAAAGAATTGGAATATATTAAGAAATCGAGGTAATAATTGCCCCTCTGAGACTTTATATGAGACACCTCTGAAATATAAATATATTTTTAATAGAGGTTCAATGCACAAAACAATCTAAAATGTGTTATTTACCATTAATCTGTTAATAAAAAATGAGGAAGTTGATTAATAACATTATAAACATGACCTTAATGAAACTAGAATTAAATAAAATATCCAATTAGTTGCATTAGCTTGCTAAAAGAAATTCTCCTGTGTGCCTTAGAAAATGTAAAAAATTGGAAACATTTGAATGATATATTATCATTCTGTTGATGGTTTGAAATTTTAGTGGTAGTAAGAGTATAATCTGATCTTTGTGACCACTCGATTGGTCAGATCTTGTACATGATACCATTCTCCTTGCAGATGAAATTGAAAATGAATGTCCAAAATGATGCATTTTATTTTCAGTGCAAGACATCAGAAGGCTAGTAGCTACTATATCCTAATAGCTGTACTCCAAATATTGAAAGGAAATTCCACATTACCACATTCTGTACAGTATCCAGAACAAGCAAAATATATGATTTATGCACATTTATAACATAATCCAAATAAGCCTATTTCTCCACTGATACATGGAGTTTACCATGGTTAGTTTGGAACAGTAAGTTTATTTAAAGGACTTACTTTTTAATTTCCACTTTTTAAGTTCCACTATGGAACTTTCCAGTTCCATAAAGCTAGGGAACATATTTCTGTAATGTATCACAAATAGTGCCTTCACAATCTAGCTAATCTGTACTGTGCTTTTTCTACTTTGTCATTCTTGTACCTTATGTTGACTACAAAGCAAGGGTGTATACTTGTCCTCTGCAACTTCCCTGAATGTTTTGTCAATAAGAATGTTATTCAAAATTTAGGAAAATGATAATTTCCTAAGACGTGAAATTGCAGTATGCTTATTTGTTACTATATTTTAGGTTGTATCTTTCTTAGAAGTCTCTTGCATATATGACAGAAGGGGGACAAATTATAACAATCATTTTGAGTATGTATTTCCTTTCCAAAGATATTTTCCATTTTCAAGCACAGGAAAATATGCAGCATATTTCCAAAATCATACAGCAATAATTTGAAAAGGATTTTAACTTTGCAGTTTAAAGAAGTAGTGTATTTGGCTAAGATGGAATGTGCAACTAGATTTAATACTTGTGTTTCTATCATTTAGTTCTATTATTTCCTTTAAACTCTGAAAATATATTATCCTTCTGTATCTTGTATGATCATGAAGAGCTCAACCAAGATGAACTGTAGCAGTGGACGCGTGTTAAAAATTAACCTTACCCAAAGAGAGATGAACTTTTGTCCTCATTTTCTAGAGGGTGATCTCTAACTATTTGGGATATCTTGCCTGATAAAATGCCTTTATCGGCCTGGGGGCCTGGGGACATGTCTGATAGTGTATACTGGTATTTATTGTGGGAGCTTTGGACCTCTGGAGAGGCTAGACTTAGGTCAGCCATATGGGCATGTCTATATGACCAAAATCCAATTAAATTCTGGATACCATGGGGCACCTGGGTGGTGCAATTGGTTATGTGTCAGCCTTCAGCCCAGGTCATGATCTCAGGGTCCTGTCTGGAATCAAGCCCTGCATCAAGCTCCCTGCTAGACCAGAGTCTGCTTCTCCCTCTCTGCCCCTCAGCTCCTCCTCTCATACTCTATCTCTTTCAAATAAATAAAAATCTAAAACCAAACCAAAACAAAACAACTCTGGATACCAGGACTTGGATAACTTTCCTTGTTGACATATTCCATGTATATTGTTAAACCTGAATCCTGGGAACTGTTACCATTGTTCACAGCTCCACTGGAAGAGAACTATTAGAAGTTTTAAACTTGGAAATGTCCTAGACTCTATCTCATGAACCTCTTCCTATAATTTGTATCTTTTCACTCTATTAGTTCCTGTGAATATAATAGCTTTTAGTGAGTTCTGTGAATCTTGAGTAAATTAACAAACTGGAAGGTGGTTTTGGGTACCCCCAGACTTGTAGTTTGTGTGAGAAGTGAAGATGGCTTTGGTGACTCTGAAACTTCGTATAATTAAATATTTATCTCTTTAAAATTTGGTTTTGGAGTAGAGTAGTAGTTAAGAACAAGTTTCTAAGGCAGTTGGTGTGGGTCTGGGCTAATAGAGAAGCTGACAAAATCTTGTGAAGATTACATAATTTAATGTTTTAAAGCACCGAGAAGAAGGATGCCTGGGTGGCTCAGAGGTTGAGCATCTGCCTTTGGCCCCACATCAGACTCCCTGCATGGAGCCTGTTTCTCTGTCTATGTCTATGCCTCTCTCTCTCTCTGTGTCTCTCATGGAAAAATAAATAAAATCTTAAAAAAAAAATAAGGCACTTAGAACAGTTCTTAAAGAAGATTAAGCACTGCGTAAATATTAGCTCTTGTCTTAATTCTTTGACATAAATAAAATCCTTTAAGTAGGACTTTAATATAGCCAGTACTAGTTAAAGAAATGTATACACAGTCAGTCACTGTTAAAATCTTAAGTGACTTTTGATTGACTTTGGCCAACTGCCATAGAGCCTGTACGCATCAGTCTCCTCCATTTACTCTTTAAATGAAGTGATTGCATTTTCAATTCATGGTAGTATGTTCTAGAATCTCCTTTCCTGTTGATGTGATCAAGTTTCTATTCTAGAACCTGCCAGCCACAGATCTGAGGAAATCTATTTTTCTGGATCTTTTCCTATGGTAATGAGCCAAACATTAGTATCTTCAACTAGGAGAGTTATTTTCTGTCCAACTTCTGAACATTCTCAGAAACTCATTTTTTATTCATATAAAATGATATATTGATTTAATCTGTAATCTATTTGTGCATGATAGGTGCACTGAATCTTCACTCCCACCTATTAATATCCTTAAAATGCTTGATAATCTTTACATGATGAATAAATTCAGTACTTAGAAATCTAATGATGCCTCCTGAAATCTTATTTATAAGAATGTCTTATGTATGGTTTACTTTGATTTATTTTGAAAAAAACATTTGCATAAATTTGTCTTTTAATGATAATGCTTATTAGCCTTTTCTTTTTCTTTTTATTTAAATATTTTACTTATTTATTCATGAGAGACACACAGAGAGAGAGAGAGAGAGAGAGAGAGGCAGAGACACAGGCAGAGGGAGAAACAGGCTCCATGCAGGGAGCTTGATGTGGGACTCGATCCTGGGTCTCCAGGATCATGCCCTGGGCTGAAGGCAGCACACTAACCTGCTGAGCCACCCGGGCTGCCCTAGTTTTTTCTTTAGGAAAACATCTTCATTGGTTTTATAAATCTTAATATATATTTACCATATCACCAAAATTTTAATTTTCCATTTTTAAAGTGAATTAATCCAGATGAGACACGTGACAAAAATTACTACATTTCCTGATTTATTGCTAAGTTATTTAAAATACATTTTTTCTTCCTTAAACAACAATTAGCCCATATGGATATCAGTAGATTAAGTTTCAATTATTACTATTTCATTTAATATTGGTGATTGGGCAGCCTTCTCCTTCTGCCTGTCTCTGCCTCTCTTTCTCTCTGTGTCTTTCATGAGTAAATGAATAAAATCTTTAAAAAAAAGTATATATATATATATATATATATATATATATATAGGATCATTTTCTATTTATATTTGAAAAGCTAATGTTTCTAATGTCTTTTATATTCTAAAGCATAATGGGTGAAATGTTTTCTTAGGAGGAATATATTTATTAATTAGGTATGTGTTTAATGAATTATTAGCAAATTATTCCAAAAAAATAATCTATAGTTTGTTTTTAACAATACATCTGAATGCCTTAAGCTCATTTATATAAAGATGTGGTATATTTTCAATTATCTTTATTCTAGATCAGGAGTTGTCAAATTTTTCCTTTGAAGATAACCAGATAGTAATATTTAGGGAATTATTTATTTATTTATTTATTTATTTATTTATGAGAGAGAATATGTGCAGGGAGAGGGGCAAAGGGAGAGGGAGAGAAACTAAGCATACTCCCCACTGAGCATGGAGCCCAACCTGGGCCACAATCCCAAGACTCTGAGATCATGACCTGAGCCAAAAACAAGAGTCAGACACTTAATGGACTGATCCACCCAGGTACCCCATAGGTGTCTGTTTCTTATGGTCTCTGTTGCAGCTACTCAGCTCTGGCAATGTAGTGCAAAAGCAACCATGGAAAATTTGAAAATAAAAGGATGTGACTGTAACCTAATAAAACTTTATTTAGAAGCAACAGATGGCCAGTGCATGGGCCATAGTTTACCAGTGTCTGTTGTAGATTAATAATATATACATGTACAAATTAGTAGACAGATTAAAGTTATCTGAATGTGAGAACACTAATAAACTTCACCATTTTTATTGCTAAAATGTTATCCCATCAAAAACATTTGATTCTTTAATATCAATTATGTAAACTAGACTAATAAAATATTTCAGGTTTTGTTTGTTTTGATTTTTGCTGTGCAAATTCAGAGTAAGGAAAGATTGAAAAATAAGTGAACAGTGTTTTAGGGACATGTGGAACAATATTAAAAACTCTAACATATCTCATATCTGTAATCAGTTTCTCAGAGAGACACAGGGGCATAATATTTGAAAAAAGTGTCTGAAATTTTTGCAAAAGTATTGCTAGATACAAATTTAGAGATTTAAGAAGCTGAGCAAAACACAAGTAGAATAAAAACAAAGAAAACGACCTAGGCATCTTGTCAAATCACTAAAATCAAAGTTAAAGAGAAAAATCAAGATGAATCCTCAGAGTAGCCAGAAAAAAATAGCATGTCTTGCACAAGGGGTTATGATTTGAACTATCATTGACTTCTTATCAGAAACAACATAGGCTTGAAGACAATGGAACAATGTACTTTTTAAGTGCCACCGAAATTGATTTCTGCATCCACTGAGAATGTCTTTTAAAAATGAAATTGAGGGATCCCTGAGTGGCGCAGCGGTTTGGCGCCTGCCTTTGGCCCAGGGCGCGATCCTGGAGACCCGGGATCGAATCCCACATCGGGCTCCCGGTGCATGGAGCCTGCTTCTCCCTCTGCCTGTGTCTCTGCCTCTCTCTCTCTCTCTCTGTGACTATCATAAATAAATAAAAAAAAATTAAAAAAAATTAAATAAAATAAAAATGAAATTGATATAAAGATGTTTTCAAGTAGAAGAAACAAAGATAATTTTTTTTCCAGAAAACCTGTACTTTAAGAAATGCTAAAAGAATTTTTTTAAATGAAGGATAAAAAGATAATAAAATAAAAAAATAAGGATAAGATGAAGAATACTGATATGAAATGAAAACTTGAAACTAGAAGAAATAATAACAAAAAATTGTGAATAAAATATATTTTCCTCTCAATATGTTTTAAATATTTTATTTATTTATTTATTCATGAGACACACACACACACACACATACAGAGAGGTAGAGATACAGGCAGAGGGAGAAGCAGGCTCCATGCAGGGAGCCCAACCATGGGACTCTATCTCGGGACTCCAGGATCATGTCCCTGGGCTGAAGGCAGACGCTAAGCCAATGAGCCATCCAGGGATCCCCTCCTCTTAAGATTTTTAATGATATATAACTGTTTTGAGGTAAAATTATATTACTGTCTTGTGAGGTTTAGAACGTATGTAGTCATAACACATGTATATATAACAAGTAGAGTATAATGGACTTGAGGTAGGTAACTTGTTATATATAGTCACAAAGTTTCCACATTTTCTGTTCGATGTAAATATGTTATTTCTTGTGGACTACAAAAACCTATGGAAGCATATTTTAGTCCATAGGGTAGGCACCAAAAATTTGTGCAAATATTTTTATCTAAAATGTTCTCAGGTTAACTAAAATGAAAGTCTAAAAGTATTCCCAGTAGTTCAAAAGAAGTCAAGAAAATGAGACAAAAAAGATAATGATAAGCAATAAAATAAAATAAGATTCTAAAATTAAATCTAATCTCATCAATAATTGAACTAAGTAGTAATGAACTAAACATACCAATTAAATGTAATGATGACAGAATGGAGAAGTATAATTCTGCAAATGATGCATTTTTTAATTAATTTATTTTTTTTTATTATTATTTTTTTTTAATGATAGTCACAGAGAGAGAGAGAGAGAGAGAGAGGCAGAGACACAGGCAGAGGGAGAAGCAGGCTCCATGCACCGGGAGCCCGACGTGGGATTCGATCCCGGGTCTCCAGGATCGCGCCCTGGGCCAAAGGCAGGCGCCCAACCGCTGCGCCACCCAGGGATCCCTTTAATTTATTTTTTTATTTTTTCAAATGATGCATTTTAAATAAAATGGTATGGAGATGTTGAAAGTAATTGGATAGAAAAATACATACCAACCCAAAGTATAAGAAGCTTAAGTAGACTGTGTGTACTAGAATAATATGGGAAAAAAGTAGATTTCATGACAACTGTAAATTGCAAGAGATAAAGAGCAGTATTTCATAATGGTGAAAGGTGAAATATTTGGAAATATCAACCAATTAAAAATATATATGTTCAAATAATAGAGCTTCTAAGTTTGTGAAACAAGAATTGATAGATATGGAGATATACAATATATCATAAGCAGATTGTGCGATATTGAATTTGCCTTTCAGAAATTGATAAACACAACCAGGGGGGAAAAAACAAGGGAAACATAGAATCTCTGAGAAAAACTCTGTCAATCACTTGGAATTGATTGTGATCTACAGAATATTGAACCTAACAACTTCATGATATGCAATCATTTCAATTAGACATGGTACATTCAGCAAGATGCATTACTTGATGAAAGTTAAAGCAAATGTTAAGTAATTTAAAAAGCTAAATATTTTACAGAGTTAGTTGTATAAATAAAATGCGATTACAGTAATCAATAACATGTCTCTTAAAACTACAAATTTTGTTAAGTTTAACTATACACATAAATAATTCAGAAATCAAAGATCCCTCTCTCACCTGTATGCACATCTACAGAAAGATACACAAGATGAATATATTTTGATCTAGAAAGCATAACATATCAAAATCTATATGATACAGATATTAAAATAGTTGAGTAAATTTATAGTTCTAAAATTTATGTTAGGAATATTTGGAAGGAAGTTTATAGTGTTACACACTAGACTACTCATTGTATGATCCATTTAGGGGAGTTGGTAGAGGAAGCCAGGTGAGCATGTGCCAGAAAACAATCAGTATTATTGTTTTCTCTGGGTAAATGGATACAGGAATTGAAAGCGAAGGGGCATGAAGGCAATTTCTGTAGCCGTGATGGTGTTCTCTCTCTTGTTTGGGATTTCAATTGCAAATGGTATATTTATGAAGATTGACTATACCTCAAACAATCAAGGAAGATTCATAATAAAAAAATCAATATTAGACAGAGCATTCTCTGATCACAATACAATAAAATTAGAAATCCATAACAAAAATCAAATTGAAATTAAAACCTTGTTATTAATCAACTGTTGGGCCTAAAGGAAAATACTAAAATTTCAGAACATTTTGGAAATAGTCAAAGAAAAGCAACTGGAAGTTATAGGATAACCAAGTTATGAGAAAAATTATAGTAAATAGATTTATATTAAAAAGATAAAAAGAGAAAATGAAATTAAATATGTAATGAATAAAGCTAGGAAAAGAATTTAAACCAATAGTAAATGAATATATCCAATTCAGATTTCCTTCAATAGAGATTAATTGAATAAATTCCATGTACCCAATGTAAGGCTATGAAGCCTAACAAGGAATGAAAATAAGCTATAAGCATTGATATTGATATATTTTTAAATAAATAAGGTGGACAATGTGTGAAAGTATGCTTCCGTTTTATCTAAGAAAGGATGGATGACACAAGTATGCATGTGTGTATTAAAAACAATTAAACATAAGCCAATAAATTAAAATAAAAAGGTTATGCATGTGTAAGTAGAGACAGAGAGCAGAGTAAAGAGCACATAAAGAAAAGTCACATTTCTAAATTGAACTCAATAAAAAAAAAAGAAAAAGAAAAAAAATAAATGAACACAGATCTCAAAAGTAAAAAAAAAAGTTAAAAAAAGAAAAAGAAAAGTTGCATTTCTGTTTTTATACAGATTTTCCACAATTTTAAAACCAAATCATATGAAAAAGCAAATCCGAAGGAGTTAAAGATCAGGAACATAACAGGGATGTCCACTCACCACTGTTGTTCAACACAGTACTGCAAGTTCTAGCCTCAACAATAAGACAACAAAAAGAAATAAAAGGCCTCCAAATTGACAAAGAAGTCAAATTCTCACTCTTCATGGATGACATGATACTGTATGTAAAAGTTTCAAAAGACTCCATCCAAAAATTGCTAGAATTATTACAGGAATTCAGCAAAGTCACAGGATATAAAATCAATGCACAGAAGTCAGTTACATTTATAGACACTAGCAATGAGGCAGAAGAAAGAGAAATCAAGGAATTAATTCCATTTACAATGGCACCAAAATCCTTAAGATACCTAGGAATATCTAACCAGAGAGGTAAAGGAGCTGTACTCTGAGAATTATAGAACACTCATGAAAGAAATTGAGAAAGACACAAGGAAATGGAAAAACATTTTGTGCTCAAGAACTGGAAGAACAAATATTGTTAAAATGTCTGTGCTACCCAAAGCAATCTACACACACAATGTGGTCCCTATCAAATACCATCAACATTTTTCACAGAGCTGGAACAAATAATCTTAAAATTTGTATGGAAAGAGAAAAGACCCCAAAAAGCAAAAGGAATGTTGAAAAAGAAAACTAAAGCACGATGCATCACAGTTCTGGACTTCAAGGTGTATTACAAAGCTATAATCATCAAGACAGTACCACAGTGTGGTACTGGCACAGAAACAGACACGTAGATCAATGGACCACAATAGAGAACCCAGAAATGGACACAACTGTATGGTCAACTAATCTTTGACAGAGCAGAAAAGAATATCCAATGGAAAAAAGACAGTCTCTTCAACAAATGGTACTGGGAAAACTGGACAGCCACGTGCAGAAGAATAAAACTGGACCTCTTTCTTTCTTTTATTTTTTTTAAGATTTATTTATTAATTAATGAGAGAGAGAGAGAGAGAGGCAGAGACAGGCAGAGGGAGAAGCAGGCTCTTTGCAGGAGACCTATGTGGGACTCAATTCCGGATCCTGGAATCATGACCTGAGCTAAAGGCAGACGCTCAACTGCTGAGCCACTCAGGTATCCAGGACCACTTTCTTACAGCATACACAAAAATAAACTCAAAATGGATGAAACACCTAAATGTGAGACAGAAATCCATCAAAATTCTAGAGGAGAACAGAGGCAGCAACCTCTTTGATCACAGCCACAGCAACTTCTTACTAGACATGTTGCCAGAAGCAAGGGAAACAAAAGCAAAAAAGAATTATTCGACCTTCATCAAGATAAAAAACAAAGAAAAAACAAAAAACAAAAAACAAAACAAAAACAAAACTTTTGCACAGCAAAGGAAACAGTCAACAAAACTAAAAGCCAACCTAAGGAATGGGAGAGGTATCTGCAAATATCTTATGAGATAAAGGGATAGTATCCAAAATCTATAAAGACCCTATCCAGCTCAACACCCAAAAAACCAAAAAAATCCAGTGAAGAAATGGGTGGAAGAAATGAACAACATTTCTCCAAATGAGACATACAAAAATGGTCAGCAGACATATGAAAAAATGCTCAACATCACTCGGCATCCGGGAAATCCAAATCAAAAGCAAAATGAGATATCATTTACACCAGTCAGAATAGCTAAAATTAATAAACTCAGGAAACAACATATGTTGGCAAGAATGTAGGGAAAGGGGAACCCTCTTCCACTGTTGGTGGGAATGAAAACTGGTGCAGCCACTGTGGAAAACAGTAATGGAGTTTCCTCAAAAAGTCAAAAATAGAACTATCCTACAACCCAGTATTTGCTCTATAGGTATTTATCCAAAGGATACAAGCATAGTGATTCCAAGGCACACATGCACCCCAATGCTTATAACAGCAATATCCACAATAGCCAAAATATGGAGAGAGACCAGATTTCCATTGAAAGATGAATAGAGAGATGCCTGGGTGATTCAGTGGTTGAGCATCTGCCTTTGGCTCAGGGCATGATCCCCAAGTCATGAGATGAAGTCCCGTGTTGGGCTCCCTGCATGGAGCCTGTGTCTCCACCTCTCTGTGTCTATCATGAATAAATAAATAAAATCTTAAAAATAAAAAGAAAAATGAATAGATAAAATATAGTATACATATGCAATGGAGTATTACTTAGCTATCAAAAAGAATGAAATCTTGTCATTTAAGCAATGTGGATGGCACTAAAGGGTATTAAGCTAAGTGAAATAAGTCAGTCAGAGAAAGACAAATATCATATGGTTTCACTCATATGTAGAAATTAAGAAACAAAATAGCTGAAAGTAGGGCAGGGGTAGGAAAAGTTTTAAAAGATGAAAACAAAGGAGGAGACAAACCGTAAGAGACTCTTAACTATGGGAAACAAACTGAGGGTTGCTGGAGGGGTGGTGAGTGGGGGGATGGGATAACTGGGTGATAGGCATTAAGTAGGGCACTTGATACGTGGAGGACTGGGTGTTTTACGCAACTAATGAATCACTAAGTTATACTTCTGTAACTAATAATAATTGTATGTTAATTAAATTGAATTTAAATTAAAAAAATTAAAAATAAACAGTTAAAGTAAAATAAAACAAATGAATTTAACTATACCAAGCTGGTCGCATAGCTCATATGAAGTAAATATATCAAGTAATTTTAAAATATAGTAGTCTGATGAGGTATGTCTTAAAGAGAAAAAAAAACTGCAATAAATAAATAAACTGTTCTCATTAATCATATTATTGATAGCAATATTGGTATTTTTATTCCGAAAGTGGCATACATGTAAAAAATGCATGTAAAGCAAATTAGTAATAATGAGAATTTGATTATGAGCCCTGTTTTTAAGTATAAAAACACGTAAGTATGACATAAAAAATGTTAAGTAAAAATCCAAAGTCACATACGTTATCTAGGAATATCAGGATGAACTTATGATCAATGTGCATATGTATGTGTAGTTTTTAGCTCTATTCCCTGAAAAAGAATGGAAATAGTGACTGACTAATTTAGTAGCAATGAATATCACTATTGGCAGATTCTAGACTCTTAATATCATTCCCCCTAATATGAATGAGGGTTCTTTGGAGAAATAACTGATTCCAGTTTTGTGACAAGTAATATACAAATGCTTTGTCATATCAGAAAATGAGGAAACTGCCACAGAGGTCGTATCAAGAAGGCATAAATGCTATCATGCATTTGCTTTCAGTGGCCAAAGATGGCACAATTTTGAGCATCAAGACACGTAATAATTATACTAAACATACATACTAAATACATCTGAATCCAAGATACTGTGCTACTTAAATATGTATAGTAATAACACAGATGCCACTTTGAATGATTCTAGAAAGCAACTCCATATTCTGAATTTTGGGAAATGAAAAGAAATAAGCTTTTAATTTGCCTTCCTGGTACAAACTGCCTCAGAGTAGGCAAAGGATTTTTAAGGTAAAATTGCTTTTTGCAGTGTCCAGCTAAACATGAAGTTGGAATGATAAAATTAGAATTTCAACACTTTGCAATCCATAATGAAGTAATGGATATAGGTAGCTAAATTTATTATTTTGTTATGGAATAGGAAAAATAATGATTTCCATGTATGTGCTTCCTGATGGAAGACTATGTCACCCATGACATAACCTTGGATAAAAAAAAAAAAAAAAAAAAAAAAAAAAAAAACAGACCAAAAAAATCAAAATCAGATCAAGACTCTAGAATTAACAACCATTTTAAGAAAATAAAGGACACATACCAATATATTGAAGAAACTTCATGGAGAAACTTGGCAAAATCACAACTCAACAGGATAAATGGCTTAGTTAAAACAAAACAAAACAAAAAGACTTTTGAAGTAATCAGTATAGAGTTAGGGACAATTATAAATTATAAGAAATTCAAGAGAAATGTGAATGGCATTTTATTGACTTTTTGTTGTTGTTGTGATTGTTCCTGATTAAAACATATTGTAAAAACAATTTTAAGACATACGACCATTGAAGACACTGATAGGATATTTGTTATTAGAATAATTGTAAACTTATTTAAGTGTAACAGTGGTTTTGGGCATTTGTATAGTTTAATTAAAGAGTTTCTGTCTTAAAAATGTAATGATCTATATAGATAAATACCAATTGATGCATAATATTGATGGCCTCCAGAGCCTTATATTGAAGCAAATTTCCAACTTAAGTTTATTAACCAAAATTTTGGATTGTTTTACTCTAGTAATGATTTTCATATATATATATATATATATATATATATATATATATATATATATAGTTAAATGATGGATGGATAGAAAATACATACATACATACATTCATAACTGTGGTGATGGATGAACGGATGAAAAAGAGACGGTGACATGAGGTGGCGGAAAAGAGAGAATGTGGGAAAGGGAGAGAACTTGTGCAGATATGTGCATGTAAATGTGCGGACACCATTCTATGAACTTACTAGTCATCACAAGTTATTTTCCTATTTTATTAAGTGATTTAATTCCCCTCAGTCCCTTCCTTTCCAGTATTTCTGTGAAGATAATTCCAAGGAGAAATTGCAAAAACTTCCATCTCTTACTTAGTAAAATTATTCTTGCATTAGTACCTGGATTAAATGATCACAGTTGCCTTATAAATAATCAAATAACTATGTGTAAGATTAAAATCAGTATTTGAGAGGCAAATGAATAATCTTTATTGAAGTTTTCAACTGCACAGATGAATAGCACACAATTTAACAGAGAAATTTAAACTGTTCCGTTTGGAATATTGATAACTGAATAATGAGGAATGGTGGCATGGTGTTACCTATTTAAAATGTATTTAAAACCAATAACGACCAGGCAATTAATTTATTGAGAACATAAATTTAGGGGATTCTCTGGAACCATTAAATGAGCTAACCTAACTTCATTGCTATGTAAAAAGATATCAGAATTATTATTATTTAATTCTATATTTGGTTTATTATATGTATTACATTACCTTATAAGATTATAATTCAAACAGTAGTTCCTTAAGAAAAATGATTTAGGCAAGATATAATTTGGTCAAAATGTACAGCTAAATAAGTCTGGCAGGAAATTCAGCTTTGGTTTTCATATAATTATTTGCGAAGGAATTATGTAAAAGAAATTGGAATTTAATAACTGAAAACTGAAAATTATTTAACAAACAACAGCAAAAGTGGTTTGCCTTATTTTGGTGTATTAAAAATTACTCTTTTTGGGGTGCATGGGTGTCTCAGTCAGTTAAGCATCTGCCTTCGATTCAGGTCACAATCCCAGGATCTAGGGGCCTGGGATCAAGCCCCACATTGGGTTCCCTGCTCAGTAGGGAGTCTGTTTCTCCCTCTGCCTCTGCCCTTTACCACCTCTCACACATTCTCTCTCAAATAAATAAAATAAAATAAAAATAACTTTTTAGGAATTGTGATATGATTCAAAAAAAGGTACAAGGTTTAAGAATAAATCCTTTCAGGACTCCTGGGTGCCTCAGTGGTTGAGCATCTGCCTTGGCTCAGGGCGTGTCCCACACCAGGCTCCTTGCATGGAGCCTGCTTCTCCTGTCTATTCCTCTGTCTCTCTGTGTCTCTCATGAATGAAAAAAAAAAGAATAAATCCTTTCCTTACTCCTATTTTTGCTCTTAAGCTACTTAGTATGTGTTTCAAGTTAAAATAAAAAGTATCCACGAAGTATATAACTGGAGAGTCACATGATCTTATTTAACAAATTAAAACAATAAGTATAAATTCAATTAAAACATTGTTTGCCAATTTTTTTCAATATCAGACACTGTGATATCCTTTCTTTGTTTAGATACACTGTCCTTTTATGGCCTTCTAAAAAGATCTAATCATGTATTATTTGTTTCAATTAAAATGAATTGGATTTTGAGCATTTCTTGACATCTTCATGACATCTCATAGCTAACTATTCATGCGGAGGAAAAGTCATAGGTCAATTTATTATTCCATTATAATTCTTAGTGCCATTTTCTCTGAAGACAACTCAATTGTAGTTCAATGAGTTAATTCTGTTATTCATCCACTATACAATGTAAATAAATGTCTATAATTTTAACCTCTTTCAAATCTAGAGTGTCAAACTGTTTATAATTAGGGTCATGTATCAAGATTGAGTCCATTTTACTTTGTCTAACATTTGGAGTATAAAAGGTGAATTTATGCTATTTAACATTTATCTTTGTATTATTTATTTTATTATGGAAAATTGAAGTGTTTTCTTTTTCTTTTTTTTTTTGAAGTGTTTTCTTAAGGTTTACAGAAGTTAGCACTCTAAACTGAAGGTTCCATTGCAAAAGAAATATTAACTCTTACTGAAATATATATACTACCTTAAGTTTTAGTGAATATTCATGAACGCTATTTATGAATGGATAAACTGGAGACTTCAATTGACCTCTCTTAAAACATTAAAATATGCCTGTAGGATGACTGGGAGAATATAAGAACACTTTTAAATTTTAAACTGTAAATATTGTCTCTGAATATAGATTTTCATTTATCGGAGATCTGCCACATTGTTTTCTGCTTATCACAGGATATCTATATTCATCTCAGATAATCCCCCCCTTTCTCTCTCTCTCTTTCTCTCTCTCCTTCTCTCTCCAGTGACCCTCCCTCCCCTCCTCCTTCTCTCTTTCTCCCTCCTCCTCTTTCACGAGATTATAGGACATTCAATTTTGACCCCAAGTGGGGATCCCTGGGTGGCTCAGCGGGCTGGTGCCTGCTTTTGGCCCAGGGTGCGACCCTGGAGTGCCAGGATCGAGTCCCAGGATCGAGTCCCACATCGGGCTCCCCGCATGGAACCTGCTTCTGTCTCTGCCTCTCTCTATGTCTATCATGAATAAATAAATAAAAATTAAAAAAAAGATTTTGACACCAAATGTAATTTTTTTTTTAATGATAGTCACACACACAGAGAGAGAGAGGCAGAGACATAGGCAGAAGGAGAGTCAGGCTCCATGCACCGGGAGCCCGTCGTGGGACTCGATCCCGGGTCGTCCAGGATCACGCCCTGGGCCAAAGGCAGGCACCAAACCGCAGCGCCACCCAGGGATCCCATTTTCTTCAACTCTTTAAACAATTGGAAACTCTGTAAATTTAGAAAAGGGACATTTTGTGTTTTTTTTAAAGTCAAGACAGAAATAACATTCCCTTGAGTTTTACCAAATCTTTTCTTATCTCTGCATGTCTGTCTTTGTCCATCTACATGAAAATAGGTCTGTGTTCATACATTCCCTGGTGGTTCCCATTCTGGATTTTTAAAATAAATGGATCATACAATTTAGATATTTCAATCTTGTTTTGTCTTTTGTTCCTTTAGCATTCCTAAATCAGGCTTTTTGTTTTTATTTTTGTTTTCCTTTTTTTTTTTTTTAGGTTCCTTGAATTTCAAAGCATTGTTAGGCTTGAGAAAGGAGCGAGATATTTACCAGTTTACAAAGAGCTTCTTAGTATTTTGGAATTTCCCGAGCGTGGTGCACATTTTAAAATTCTATAAGGTATTACCCTACAGCTTTGGTATAAAATAAAACTTAGTATAGCTGTAAGAGCTTTCCTCAGCCTCAGGAGTCATGTTTTCTCTGGGAGACTTAGCTTAATATGATGTCCCTTTCCCTCTATTTAGCTATTTAACATCAATGGTCTAACAAAACTTCTGAGGTGGTAAGTTGGGTCAGTGTGCAGTAGAGAGATCTTTCAGACTGTGTTTTCTTTTATCTCTTTGTTTTATGAGCAATTCCTCATTTAGCTGTCTTATGCCCTCTGGGAGATCAACCAACCTCAGAGTATTTTCTTAAAGCCTTTTCTGAACTTCTACCGTTATTATGAGAATTCTGAAGTCTTTTCTCTGAACCTTTTCCAGTTGATTAATGTGGTCAGCACTGTGTCTTTGCGTGAGCCACTTTGATTCCTCTCCCTGGGACTGTATTCACAATTTTTTACACTTTTTTGTTCCCTATTGATTCTCCCGCTAAGAACTTCTCTTTTTTTTTTTCCCTGGGATATTGAGATTCCACATTGTTGCACATCCAATTCCTTTAGCTTTTAAGAAGGTTCTTACTGAATTGTTCATTCAACAGCAGGACTAGGAAAACCCAGTAGCAGAGAGGATTCCATGTCTGAAGATATGCACAAGAGGAAACCAAAACTAAAGTAAAAATCAATCAATAAATGAACCTCCCTAAATTATTTAAATACAAGTATGGAAAGTTAAGGGAAAGGTGTTGTGGGATTCCTGGGTGGCGCAGCTGTTTAGCGCCTGCCTTTGGCCCAGGGTGCCATCCTGGAGACCTGGGATCGAATCCCACATCGGGCTCCCGGTGCATGAAGCCTGCTTCTCCCTCTGCCTGTGTCTCTGCCTCTCTCTCTCTCTCTCTCTCTCTGTGACTATCATAAATAAATAAAAATCAAAATAAAAAAAGGGAAAGGTATTGTAAATTTTATATGATAGAATGTTGGAAACATAAACCTTTGTAAATATCATCTACTCCAACACATCATTTTACAAAAGAAACTGCATGAGAAGGCCAAGCAGTTTGTTGTCTGATTCGAAACAGGAGATAATTATGGTAACATTATCAAAGGATATAGATCCTAACTGCTCCTTTTTAAACTTTTACAAGTTTTCAAACTTCAGAAGGAATTGCTAGAGTCTTTGGTATGCGTTAAATGATTGATGATCCATATTAAAACAAATATAATGTGAGATTCCAAGGAAATCACTAGGAAAATTTATGGGTGTAAATACTTTAACCAAGAAATAGTAA
The DNA here is from genome assembly GCF_048418805.1 of Vulpes vulpes. Taxonomy (NCBI): domain Eukaryota; kingdom Metazoa; phylum Chordata; class Mammalia; order Carnivora; family Canidae; genus Vulpes; species Vulpes vulpes. The sequence continues at coordinate 160,571,044 of NC_132792.1, forward strand.
GGAAATTATAATACAAACCTAGAAGAATTCGTCATTCAAACTTTAGAGAATTTTTAAAACTCTTTTGTCACTTCCAAGATAGACAAGAATATGTACATGATACATTAGGATGAGATATTCGAAAACCAGGTAGTGTAGAACTTGACTTAAAAAGGGCCTTTTTGAATACACACACATACATATATATAAATATATATAAATCAGTAGATACATTTCAGTATTTCACACATACACACACACATATATATACATAAAGTGAAATAAATATTAAAGGATGTACATACTACAATTTTGCTTGAAGACCGTTGCTCCACATATAAAGTATACTAAATTTCCTTGTAACCAATGACTATATTATCTTCATTTCTATTTAAGTTTATTTACTTACTTAAAATAGTAAAGAATGTATTTTTATTGTTCAGCACAAAACTTGATTGTTTCTTGGGGGAGAGATTCCTATAATCTTTTAACAGCTTAGATTGTTTTTGAAAATTACTGTCACACTAGAATTCTAACACACTTTTTGGAACCTAAAGCAAAGATTTAAATATTATACTGTTCTCTACTTTTGTCAAGAAGATAACTTCTTTGATTACTTTTGTGGAATACAGATTAATTTTTCTATCAAAAATATTTTTTAGGGGATCCCTGTGTGGCTCAGTGGTTTAGCGCCTGCCTTTGGCCCAGGGCGCGATCCTGGAGTCCCGGGATCAAGTCCCACGTCGGGTTCCCGGCATGGAGCCTGCTTCTCCCTCTGCCTGTGTCTCTGCCTCTCTATCAAGAATAAATAAATAAATAAATAGATAGATAGATAAATAAATAAATCTTAAAAAAATATTTTTAAAAAAACAGATAAAGTAAGGTCATAAAAGGCATCTTTTTAAATGCTTCATATTTTTTATAATTTCTGCAGTGACCAAAAAATAAAAATCTCTCCTAAATTTTAGTAACAACACTTTTTTAAGGGGGGAGGGGTACCTCCTCAGTGACAACACTTTTGTAGGGAAATTTTCTGACATTTGTCTTTCAAATTTCCGTTTTTCTTTTTTTATGTTAGAGGTTTATGTATTTATGTTTCAAAAGGAAAGGAAACTGATGTGAGCCAAAATAAAAGAGCCCTGATACCTGATTATCATTAACTCAGAAAATATCAGGGGTTAATGATGATTGATGAGTGTGAGGGCAGAACAATACTTAGATCCATCAATTATCTTCTATTTTGATGTTACATTGAACAGGTAAGTCAAGTCAAGAAATTAAAAGTGTAATTATTGTACATCCCTCCATGAAATCTATTAATAACCATAGGTTGGGAAAAAAGGTGAAAATAATTTCACTTTAAAATATTCTAAGTTCTTACTAATACGAAGCTAACTTTATTAAGCACCCTTCCTACAGGTCAAATGCTGCTCTAGATACTGAAAATACAAAGGCATAAATGTCCTGGGCTCTCAGGGAGCTTCCAAATTAATAGAGGAAAGAGACCCTGTTATTCCACAGTTAGAAGGGAGTGACTTCTAAACTGAGCTATGAATGATGAGTAAGAATATCTAGAGTTCGGAGGAGGCATAAAACAGTGCAACAAGGACAACTGCAGCGAAGTACTCTAATCCATTGCAAATCATAAGCTAATTCTCTGAAGCAAAAGAAAGATGTCACCTTAGGAGAAATAAAATAATTTAAACAGTTGGAGGAGGATGGGGTGATAGTGTGTGTGCCACGTACACACACACACACACACACACACACACACACACACACGAGTGTACCCTCATTTGCAATAGAGGACCCCTTGAAGGGTTTAGGAGCAACAGTCTGTTTAGAAAGAGAAGCCTAAGAATATATTTGCTTCACCCTTTTCATAAAATAAGGAAATTCCAGTTTTCTATATCAGAGTGTTGGCTAGGTCAGTACTGATGCAATAAAACCTCTCAAACTTGTGTTTTCTCAAATCCTTGTGGATAAATTTGCTGGGCCAAGGCACTGAAGAACCTTCTAAAGCTTGTTAAAAACATTGGACCATGTTCTGAAGGCAGAGAGATGTCATTCAAGAGTTCTAAGGAAATGGTAATGATCAAAATGTGTTTGTTTGTTTATTTATTTATTTATTCATTTATTTATTTATGAGAGACACACAGAGAGAAAATGAGAGAGAGAGGCAGAGACACAGGTAGAGGGAGAAGCAGGCTCCAGGCAGGGAGCCCGATGTGGGACTCGATCTCGGGACTCTAGGATCACACCTTGGGCCGAAGGCAGATGCTCAACACTGAGCCACCCAGGCATCCCGTAAAAGGAAAATTTATAAGATATGTGGAAATTCAAGAAGAAATTCCATATGTGAGTTATTGCTCTCTCTCTCTACTGGTCCTGGAAAAATACACATTCAAATTTCTTTTATAAATGATTGCTTCTCAAAAATGGCAGATGTATTGTTAAGAAACAGTATGATTTTTATTATTTTAATCTCCGTTAATGCTAATAGCACCCTGAGTTGATAAGTACAATCATTAGGCTCTTTGAAGAATGTGTTCTGAAAGAATAAATTTTTCTCAACATATTTGGTTATGTATATTGTGACTCATTACATTTCCATAGTAGTGCAAAGAAATGTTTTAAAAATTATTTTTATTTCTCAATAGCAATATTTTTTAATGTCTTAAATAGTAGAGAGATGCATCTCTCCATCAAGTTGTAATTGAGACTAAGCAAAGTATTTTTAAAGTTTTCATATTTATTAAATATAAATATAATTCCATTCATTGATAGTTAATATTGCCTTACAGTTTTTACAGATTATCATAGATAACCATGATTTTATATTGTTTGAAGTATAAAGATGGAAAACTTTGTAGAGTTATTAATTAGTTCTGAATTTGTGAATGTATATGTTGATTTTTCTAATTCAAAAGAAAACTGGGAAGCAAACAGCTTTGTTATTTATTTTGCTGAATTCCTATGACTGAATATTCAACGTTTTATGTGCATTTTATGTAATGAAATATATGGATGTTCTGTTACATAAAACAAAGTAAGCAATATATAACAATTTGATGTAGAAAAACATTTAAAAATATTTAAGAAATAAATGATATGAAGAATAATCATAAGAAGAGTTTTCAATGTATCATTTGAAATGCTTATTTAGTCATATGATTATTATTTTCCTATTTTTAAAATTTTTGAGTTGGCTTTACCAGATGAGTTTATTGGGCATAACATGCAAAAGTATTTGTATATTAGTCAAGAGTTTTAGAGAAACAGAATCAGTATAATGTGTGTATGTGCATAAAAAGATTTTTTTTTTTTTAGGAATTGGCTTATGTGATTATGGACACTGGTAAACCCCAAGTCTGCAGGATAAATTGACAGACTGGAGACCTAAGGAAGAGTTAATTTTGCAGCTTGAGTCCAAAGACAGACAGGAGGCTTCCTTCTTTGAAGGAGAGGGAATTTTCTATAAAACTAGTTTTCTATGAAACCACTGATTTTAAGGAAAAGTCCCGAATCCTTAAGTGTATTGTTATTTCATAGGACATCAACTAACTGATAGAATTAAGGCTTGCTCTTTTTTATACCCTATTTTCTTCTTTTTTTTCCCTCCCTCCTTCCTGCCCTTTCTCTCTCCTTTTTTCCTTCCTATCTTCTGTTTCCTTTTGCAAGCATTGCACGTTCATTTTCATTTAAAGAGATATAGAAAGGCGACTTAAAAAAGGATATACAAAATTTTAAATGAGGATCTTTTTTCTTCATTACACCTATGCATATGTGAGCAAGGTTTTATTTAAACTTTTAACAAGGTTTTATTGTATCCGTAGCTGAACGAAATACTTAAGCACTTTTAGTTGTTTCAGAGGCATGATATAGTTTATGTGCAGCACATTTTATTTTATCCTAAATGTTTATGATCTAAAGAATAAAAACAATAGCTTAAATGTTCAAGTGCCTTTCTATTCAGTGTTTATTAGGAATAGCTCTGATAGCTCTGACACATAATGTTCACAGCACAGCATACATAGAATGGAAGTTCTGATTGCTAGCTCTTGCCGAGGCAGTGTCTACCCTGTCGTTGCTGATGTTGGTCAGCTGCACACAGAAAATAGCACAGCAGAAGCTTCAACACAAGGCGATAGCACTTTCAGAACTCATTACATTCAGTGGGAAGTGCGCACACATGTAACAAAGAGCAGAAATTTCGGCTAATAAATCTCTAAGACATTTCCTTTTTCTTTTTTTTTTAACTCTACACAGATGCTATTGTACATTTCAGCATCTTAGATGGAGAATGGATAGTTGGAGGCAAGAAATTTTTTAAATCTGCAGAAATTCTTGTTGTCTAAAACACATACACACATACACACACATCCAGAAACAAGATGAGAAGGGCGTAGTAGCTTACTGAAATGACTTATTTAAGAAGCCTTTACTATTTTTTTGTGCTGGTGCTATGAATACATCCAGTGGAACCAATGTATGTGGATGTTTTCTGATCGCTTCATACTTTAGATTGGCTGCGTGTTTGTGTATGCACAGATGTGGGTGCACACTTGCATGCGTGCGTGTTAGCCTTTGAGCGTATAAAAATAATAGAAACGGCAGAAACTTGTTTGGGTCATATATAAATCTTAATTTAAAAATAGTGACAAAAAGATATACTTTTTTTATTCTCCTGAAGTTTCTATTTCTAGATAAGCGTAGGATACTCTCATGCTGAGACGCATCCATAAACCTCGAGAATGTCTGATTTCTCTGAAGTCATGTGAAAGTTTGTTTGGTCTTGATGCACGTCGTTGGGCTGGCAAGACTGGGGGCCTCCAAACGGCCGACCCAAGCCAGCAATCCCCCCATAATGCCGCCTCCCCCCCCCCCCCACCTTCCTGCTGAAAGCTCATTACAGACCCCCCTGCGGGCCGCTGGCGGGACTTCCCCAGCCCGGGACTGTGCCTCCCCGGCCCTGCCGCCCCGCGCCCCAGGTCACGCCCAAGGTCACGTCCCATCCAAAGCCTCTGTCGACAACCTCTGCCCGGCCTCTCTATTCCACTTCACTACCAGTGGGGTTAACCCTGACATTTGGCGCTGAGATCCGGGGGAGCTGAAGGCCTCGCTCCGGGAGGGCCTCTCCCCTCTCCCCACCAGGACCTGAACTGAACCCAGGGCCTGGAAACCCCAGGCAGGCTCCCGGGCCCCCTGCCCCCACCTGCCAGGGCACCTGCGCCCAGCCACCAGGTGGCCCTCGCCAGTCCTGGGGATCAGGAGCCGTCCTCCTTCTCCAGGTGACCTCCATTCCTGTCCAAGACCCTGAGCTGAAAACGAGGACACCTGTTTCCAGCCTCCGGGCTACCCGGCGGGAATCACGGGAACTGACGCTCCGTTGGGTTTTCCCGCGGCCAATTCCAAGACTCTGGGCCTCTTCCCAGGGCCTCTTTCCCTTTCCCAGAAAAGGCGCCACCTCCTTCCTTACTGTACAAGGGCCCGGCCCCAATACTGCCTAGACAATCGGTCCCAGTGGTCTCCAGAGGAAACTTTTGATCACCAAATTCTCATGATCTTGATAACCTCTCAGGCACCAAGGCAAAGGGCACGAGGTCCTCATATACCAGCTCTGGGATCTGCGCTCCCACGCCTCCTTCTGCTCCCAGTGTTCCAGCACCCAGGTCCTTTCGGTGTGGGCGCTGCTCCCTCCCTCCCTCCCTCCCTTCCACCTGTTCCCTCAGCTCCAAAAGCCCCCGAAACCTTTCCGCCTTCCCCTCCCTTGAGTCTCCTGAGACTTGGGGCTGTCCACCTGCTAGGGGACGCTAGGCTTCCCTCCTCCCTATGCGAAACCCCCTGCCCCCTGCTCCTCCTGACCCCCAGCCTTGACCCCCTACCTCCCTCTGATCTCCATGTGCACCAGGTCCTGCAAGGTCTCCTCCTCCCCTGACCTGGTGTGCCCCCTGCAAGAGGTGGGGAGCTGAAGGGGTGGTTCGGGTCCCTGCTCCATTCTTGCTCCAGGACCTTGCCCAAGCTAAGCGGCTGGGCTCTTACTCTGCTAACCCGGGACACCATAGCAAGGAATTCCAACATTTGGAGCAGGCATGTGACTTGACTTAGCGTGATGTGCGTGTTATGCAGACCCCCACCGTCACCCTGGAGGAGAGGGAACCTACTCAGGCTGCCGCCCCAGAGCACGCTGACCTGGGCATTGGGCCTGCGCCGCTGTCCCGTCGGCGCTCGGGCAGTTCCCCGGGGACCCGGGGGGTTATCAGACGGGCCAGGAGGGCCGCTGGCGCCAGGACCACTGTCTCTTCGCTGCCCTGCGGGCGGCCTCTAACAGGGCCGTCACCTGTGACAAACTCTGGGCAATCATTCCAACCCCAGGTGAGAACCCTGCAGTTTGCCTTAATAGGCTGACTGAGCCCTTAACCCAGCACTCACCTGGACCTGCCTCCCCAGCCGGGGCGACTGTCTTGGCGACCCCTTATATCTCCAGTCCTCCCCGATATCCGGAAAACATTAAAGAAGGCCAAGGAGGGCCCTCAAACTCCCATTCTCCGGTGAAAACGGCATTTAAGGTCTTTCACACCGAGAGGAAGTGGCCGAACTTAAGAGGCAGGCTCGACTCCAGCTAAGGTCCCACTCCAGCCCCCGGCCTTGGTGGCAGCCCTGCAGCCAGCGGGCTCCGGGAGCCCACGGAAAGGGGGAACCCACTGCACCCCGCCTGGGGCTTGCCTCAAATGTGGAACCGAGGGACACTGGGCCCCTCAGTGTCCCAATCCCCAGGAGTCCATGCGGCCATGCCCTCAACGTCGAATGATGGGGCTCTGGAAATCCAAGTGCTCGGGTCTCAGGATCCTCGCGGATTTCCACCCGGAGGAAACCTGAGCCAGTAAGTGCAGCCCCCCACTACTCGGATTGGACGATGACTGACGGGGCCCAGACTCGGACACCCCCAACCCAGGCTGAGCCCAGGGTCCTGCTCCAGGTAGCGGGTAAATCCTGCTGGCCACGGAGGCGACCTACTGTGTTCTGCCTTCCTACTGGGGGGCCGGTTTCCCCTCCCCGGTGGCGGGGGTGGGAATTGATGGCACCTCCTCTATTCCACGGACCGCCCCACTCCTCTCTTGCAGCCTGGATGGGTTCCCCTTCCCACATTCCTTCCTTATAAAGCCTTCCTGCCCAGCCCCCTCCTGGGCTGGGATATCCTACACACACTCAAGGCCGCGGTTCATCTTTGTCCCTCACCTCCTGAGCCCAAGGCTATAATTGGAGGCAGCTGGGCTTGGTCTACCCGGGACGGGCACTTTAAGGAATATTCTCAAGCAGCTGCCCTAACTCCTTTTGTTTCAGGGAAATTCCCTGTCTCATCAGGCCCCACGTGGACTGCCTGTTCCCCCCTGTTGGCGGGAAGACATGGAGTCTGCTCCTGTGTCGGAGCTGATGAGCTCTAGAACCGGGAGATCTTTCTCTGCCTCTGGCAGCACCTCCCCTCTTCTGCGTCCCCCTGCTCCTGTTTCTGCAGAGCCCTGGGTATGGCCTACATAGCTGGCTTCTAGGCTACCCTCGGGGCCTCAAGGGCAGCAGTTCCTTCTCCCCTCACCATCCAGGAGCAAGAAGACCACCAATTACTTAACACTGCCCACTCCAGATTCCTCCACCAGTGTCTCAGGTAAAAATGGACACTGGGGAGCAAAGTGGTTGACTTTCTAGGTGGGACATAAATAGGTACTAAATTTGTTGGTTTAACTAAGATAGGTCTTGAAAATTATCACTACTAAGCCTGAAACTCTTGTTCTATTGAGGTTTACTGAAGGTCATATAAACTCTGTTATCTCTTTGCAATTTGTTAGTTAAAAAAAAATGGCTAAAGTGATTGTTAATTGTTTCCAAGTTTTCATAGGTAATTGTTAAAATACTTTTCAAAGTCTTTGGTAACCTGAAACCTTAAAGTTATGCCTGGATGATAAGTGGGATTGAATTCATTGGACATCTAGGTCTTTTCCAAAAAGGAAAAAGTGCTGAAATGTTAATTAATGGACATTACTTTGTGCTTTTAACTTCTGAAGGATATTCGAATCTTTTGGTGAGCATGCTTTGTACTTAACTGTTTCATAAATTTGCCATAGAAAGAGTTGTTTTCTCTTTGCCTGCCCAGAAACAACAACAACAACAACAACAACAAACAGATTCTATTGTTTTGCCTTTATCAGGTCTTTAATCCTATATAGGTGTTTTAAAACTTTCTTAAGATTTTAACAAACTTCTACAAACCACCCTAAGTAACCAAACTCACACATATGTGCACAGGAACTACTTCTCCAAACCCACCTACAGACTAACCCAACTCAGGACCAGGACCCCTTCTCCTGGGTAAAACTTATACACAACAAGGCACTTCTCTCGCCAGCCTTTCCGGCATGGGCAATCTGTCCCACTGTTTCATCTGTGCCACCTTGGGCAAATCCCCCCTGGTGGCTATTCCCTTCCCTAATGCATTGAACTGCTCCAACCCCACACCCACACCTCTGGGACATTCTCCCTCTCTGCAACATTCTCTTATTCACAGACCCTCTCAACCACCAAATCCTTTACTGTTATTCTACCCCCTAACTCTTCCCTCTGCAACGCCATCCTGTCAAATGTTACCCCTCATCACGCTCCTAACAGCAGTTTTTCTTGGTGCAATGGCACCCTATCTAAATCTCTCAGTACCTCCGCCTCCCTCCTCTGTCTTCCTGTCTCCCTAGTTCCACGATTAAATATCTATAGTCAGGCAGAAAGAGCCTTCCTTACCGGCCGTCCCCTAGAAAAACAACAAGGGGCAATCTTTCTTCCACTAGTTGTTGGTGTCTCCTGGTGGCCACAGGGTTGGGTACGGGGGCCTTAATTCACTCTGTAGATTCCACCAGGGACCTATCTGAGAGGTTTCAAATGGCCATCGAGGCCTCAGCAGAGTCTCTGGCTTCCCTACAACGCCAAATAGCCTTGGTGACCCAGGTGGCTCTTCAGAATTGACCTGCGTTGGACCTCCTTACAGCAGAAAAAGGAGGAATTTGCATGTTCCTCAACGAAGAGTGCTGCGAAACAGGTGTAGTGGAGGTACCCTTGCCAAAGTTTGAACAAATTCGCGAAATGTCTCAGGCGTCAGTCAACCAACCTCCTTTACACCCCTAAGTTCACCTGCCCACCTCTGACATGCCCCACGATGCCCCTATATCAGCAGGAAGCAGCCAGATCTGAATCGTGGCTCCATTATAACAAATTAAAAATATCAGAATGTTGGGCTGGCAAGACTGGGGACCTCAAAATGGCCAACCCGAGGCCAGAAACCTCCCAATAACGATCCCTTGCTGCCCCAGCCCCATCTTCCTGCCAAAAACTCTTTATAAATCCCCCTGATGTTTGCCTGGGTGCGACTGACTTCCCTGACTTGTGCCTCCTCTCTGACTCACGGAACCTCACCCAGAGCGCTCCCCATTTGAGCACTCTCCAACCTGGCTCTGCTATCTTTAATTTTGCCCTCTGATCATTAAAAAGAAAACCTAGGGATCCCTGGGTGGTGCAGCGGTTTGGCGCCTGCCTTTGGCCCAGGGCGCGATCCTGGAGACCCGGGATCGAATCCCACATCAGGCTCCCGGTGCATGGATCCTGCTTCTTCCTCTGCCTGTGTCTCTGCCTCTCTCTCTCTCTCTCTCTGTGACTATCATAAAAAAAATAATAATAAAAATAAAAAGAAAACCTAACACATTTTTTACTCTTTTTCATCACTTGTGAACGAACTGATATTCAGACAAGGCACCCTAGTTTGCTACCTAGCCAAGCTGAGTATTCTTTCAAAGTTTTTACATATTTCAAATTTATCTTTGATTTCCAGTGTCCATAGTTCTAACTCTGATTTTTTTTAAGATTTATTAATTTATTCATGATAGAGAGAGAGAGAGAGACAGAGACACAGGCAGAGGGAGAAGCAGGCTCCATGCTGGGAGCCCGATGTGGGACTTGATCCCAAGACCCCAGGATTGCACCCTGGGCCAAAGGCAGGTGCTAAACCACTGAGCCACCCAGGGATTCCCCTCTAACTCTATTCTTAAGGAGAGATCAAATTCTCATCAAAAAGTTATCACTAATTCATCTGGGATTTTTGAGAGAATGTTTTTTTGTTGTTTTGAGACAGCAAATTGCTGACAATTACATAATTTTCACAAAAATGTAGAAGACTGAGTAGTAGTTTAAATCGTTCCAGATGTTTAATGTAACATTTCTACACAGGACAGTGGCTCCTCTTGTAGTCCAATTATTAAAGTCTAGGTTTTGAATAAAACCAAATCTCTTAAAAAAAAAATCTCTTTGTGTTTTTTTTTAAGATTTCATTTTTTTATTCATAGAGACAGAGAGAGACAGAGAAGCAGAGACCCAGGCAGAGGGAGAAGCAGGCATCATACAGAGAGCCTGACGTGGGACTCGATCCATGGTCTCCAGGATCATGCCTTGGGCTGCAGGCGGCGCTAAACTGCTGCGCCACAGGGGCTGCCCCAACCAAATCTCTAAACAATTTATTTCCTCCCTCCTTCCCTCCCTTTCTTCCTTCTTTTTTCTTTCTCTTTCCCTTTTTTTTCATGCAGAATTAAAGTAGATCAATTTGTAATAAACATACAAAGGTGGTCACCATATTCCATTATTTGATGAGACAAAAATATAATCATGACCAACTGAATAAAATTTGTCATAACTATAGGGTAAGATGAATTATATCAACTCTCATCAATTGTTTACCAAAACCCCCAAGAACATAAGGCATTACCCTGATGCATCGTGCTAAGAATTTAATGTAGACTGACATTCTTTTTTAGTGAGAAATACTAAATCTCGACAGACAGCTTTGCCCAGACAGCTTCAAAAGAAATTGAATACAAGGAGTATGCAACATGAAAAACGTGTAATATATTCTAATAAAATAGAGATGCAAACCATGAAGAAGCACGTTATTCTAAAATTATCTGTATTGTGCAACTAAAGTTTGACTCTCCCTTAATCTAGGACAAAGTATTTTCAGAAAATACTCACAATCCAAGAACCAAAACTTAATTAGAATTACAGTCCATGATGGGAGAACGAGAGGAATGGCATACTCACCAACTCATGGCATTTGTGATCATGTGAGAGAACTAATTTTTTTTTTTTAATTCAACAAGCAAGAAGGAAGTCCTCTCAGGGATTATTCTAAGACTAATTCTGAAACTCAGAATTACAGTGTTACTTTAGTCTCCATCTCTAGGAAATAATGAGATAAAAGCCCATATTTGCCATTCTATAGGTTATGTGTAAGTGGAGTAATTGATGAGAGTATAATTCAACTTGCCCTATAGTTGTGACACATTCTATTCAGTTGGTCATGATTATATTTTTGTCTTATCAAATAATGGAATATGGTGACCATCTTTGTATGTTTATTACAAATTGATCTACTTTAATTCTGCATGAAAAAAGGGGAAAGAGAAAGAGAAAGTAAGGAAGAAAAGGAGGGGAGGAGGGAGGAAATAGCATTGTTTGCTGTCAAAGAGATTTGGTTTTATTCAAATCCTAGACTTTAATAATTGGACTACAAGAGGAGCCACTGTCCTGTGTGAAAATGTTATATTAAACACCTGGACTGATTTAAATTACTACACTAATATGTGCGGATGTCACTTAAGGTTTCACTCCCTGTTATGTACTAAAGGTTTGTGTCTCCGCAAAATTCATATGTTGAAACCCTAACCTTCACTGTTGCTGTATTGGGTGATGGAATCTCTAAGGAAGTAATTAGGCTAAATAAAATCACAATGTGGGGAATGCACCTCAGAGGATGAATGTCCTTATAGAGAGACCCCAGAGAGCATGCTCTCTTTCTCCATCCCTACACACCTAGGAAAGACAATGTGAGGACAAATCAGTCATCTGCAAACCAGAAAGAGTCTTAAGCAGAAGCCAAACCCTGCTGGAACTTTGAACTTTCGCTTTCCAGCCACCAGAACTGTGAGAAAAAAATTTTTTTTCGTATCTTTCAGCTGCCTTGTCTGGTATTTCATGTGCAGTCCAAGCCTGCAAATTCATTCCCTCTACTCCAGACACACAACTCCAAGAACTCCTTCAGTCTTTAGGTTTGCTCTGCCCTAGTATCTTTCCCGACTGATGCTTGTTACTAATCGACACAGCCCTTTACCTCACATCATGAACAGTTTTATTCTATGTCTTCAGTTGTCCAGGTATCTGCTGCTGACACTGTGACCTGTTATATCCAAAAGGGGAAATATGAAACTGGGGACTGACTGGTTATAGAGCAAAAAGTCCCTGTCCAATAAAGACGGCTTTGGGGGCAGTGACTAGAGATAAGGAATAGAGCCCTTTCCTTCTAAAAAGCAGTAGGCAAAGGAAGGGCTGAGAAAGGGCTGATTTCTTATATGTATATACATACTGTAGATGTAGAGGTATGAATCTTACTGTATGTTTTTTTAACTTGTTTTGTGCATGTTTTCTGTCCTGTAGTGAATCTGATGGCATTTAGTAGCAGAGTTCAGCTATCCCTTTGCCTTGTGAGCAATGAAGCCCTGAAGAAAGCAAATCTATTTTAATTCTGAATATCAGGTGCTATTTAAAACATCAGTAGACTTTGGTAGTTTTTATTTTAAGGAACTCTGAATTCTGACCCAATTCTGTCACTGAGTTGTTGTATGTTTCATATGTTTGCTGTATATTTGCAATTTTACATATTTTGAGATTGTCTTGTTGGACCCTGGCTCACGGGTGCCAACGTGTCCCGGTGGACGCCCCAGAGACTCAGACCCCAGACAGGCAGATGCAATTAGCAAGAGGGTTTATTGGATGTTTGCGCAAATGGGCTCTCCACCTCCGAGGAGGAAGAGAGCCCCGATTAGCAATTACAGGCATCTTTTAAAGGCAAAAAGACCGCTTAAAGGCAAAGAAACCGGGGTAGTAGCATAGCATCCAGGTTATTGATTTCTCAGAAGGTCAACATGAACCTGTTCAGGAACATATCAGTGAGGGCGTGGGGGGGGATGGTTTTCTTATCTTGGACAACTAGAATATTTTTTTGTTGCTTAAATTCCAGGAAGGTGCAGGGATGGGCTGCCTCTGGATTAGGGCTGGTCCTACTCACGGGGGGTGGGGGGGGGGTGGGGGGTGGTGGGGGTGGTGGTGTTCTTCAGTCTCTGAAGCTAAAGAAAATTTAGCTCCTTTAACATATTTATTATATTACAAATTTAAATTGTTGTCTTCTAAACTAGATTCTTGTTTAACAGATCTCAGAGAAACATAAAATGACATTGATAATTTCAGTGATGTTGTTTTCCTTTGAAATTTAATGAATAGTTGAATGACGTATGAAAGGAGAAGATATATAATATGTAGGTTTTATAACGTGGAAAAATACAACAGAGATTTCTACTTCATTTTGCTAACTCTGACGTTAGCAGCAGCCACTCCTCTATTTGTCTATAAATGTATAAGTGACAGGTGCCTGGACATTATAATCCTTTAATATAAAAGATCACATTTCAAATTAGTTTGCATGGCTACTTTTATTTATTTATTTTTTATTTATTTTTTTAAATTCATGTTACAAAAACAACTAGCTTTAAGGTTTATTTTTGTGACTTTTTTTTAAACAGAGAAAAATGACACACTCCTTGGGGGAAGGTGAGGGATTGAGAAGACAGGCCCTGGGTAAAAATAATCACGACAGCACCTGGAGTTGATAGGCCTGCCTAGGAGACACGGGCACTGCCACACCAGCACAGGGGACAGCTACTGTCTGAGGCTCAGCAGACCAGTTCACACGCCACGCAAACCTGCTATAGATCCAAGTCATAAAAATCTTCCAGCTCATCATGAAACAAGTCCCACTCATCTTCAGAGTCTGTCAGGTCGTCGTCCCCACCTGCAGCCAAAAGCATAAGCAACATCTCGCCCAGCTCAAAGGTGACAACCTCCTCTTTCTCGTTGTCAAAGGGGTTGCTGTTCTCTCTTTCCTCAATGAGCTCCCAGAAGTGGTTCCTTCCTTGGGCCCGGTATCTGCTTGATGTTCCCACTTTCTGTCTCTGTGGCTCCTCTCTACGGCCATCAGGGTACACATGTTTGTAAAAACAGTTCCCTCCAAATGGGCAGCTCCCACGTCCTTCATCAGAATACCTGCACGCCTTGTTGCTCATCGCCTCCTTGTATTTCTGAATGAGTTTCTGCTTCTCTTCTTTCTCCTCCACCCAGTACTCACTTGGAATGACAAAGTTAGATGTGATCCGGCATTCGGGGCAGGACTTTATGATCTGGCTCTCAAATTGCTTAGCACTCCTCCACTTGCGAATACACTTGAGACAGTAAGTGTGGTTGCAGTTGGAGAGAATCCCAAAGCGACGCTCACGCGGGTTGGCTTTCTCATAGACCACCTCCATGCAGATCCCACACACCAGGTCCTTACTGCGCTGGACAGCAAATGAGAGCTCCATGTCCTTCTCATGGGCCTCATTGCAAGATTTTATATGTAGTGATCTCTGGGCGGCATCCATGGGATGGAGGACCTGCAGCCCACACATGTCACACGAGTCTCCGTGGAGATATACACAGTTCTCCCCATACCGGCACTCTCCCACTGCAGCATAGGGCCAAAGCTGCTTCTTGGTTTCCACTGCTGTCTGTTCTTTCTCGGATTCTTCCTTGGTCACAGACCCCTGTGGGGTGCTTCAGTGCAGGAAGGGGCAGTACGGCCACAGTAGGACTGCCCGGGAACAAACTCAATGGCATTCACCCAGTCTTCTGAACCTGCGCCGACAGTAGCAAAGTTTGAATTTCTGGACTCTGCTTCGCCCGTATTCATTTCAACAACTGGTCCAACTCCCGATGAGAGACTTGAGGAAGCAAGAGATGATTTTACAGTTAGATCTGCAGCAGTCACTTCTTCCTGTTTCAATGGCTTGCTATGTTCATGTCTGCAGCGGTCTCCATAAATACAGTATCCTCGCTGAAAATACTTGCACACTACACCATAGGGACTGTCAGAGAGGTCATGCGAATAGCGACAGTTATCTCCTTCTTTACAAACCCTGTGCATGAAATACCTTAGCTCCTAGTTTTTCTTCTTGCTTTTGGTATGTGTTGAAGTGGTGGACTTGGAGCTTGGAGCGGATGGCCAAGAAAGAATTCTTAAGAGGTCTTCAGTTCAAAAAAGGTGGTTTTACCAAAACAAAGGGACTGGGTTCCTGGGCTGAAAGAGCTGCCTGCATGGCTACTTTTAAAATTCAAACTACTTTTCACAGTTAAAAACCAAACAAACAAAGAGAATAACTTACAGATCTAGCCTCTCTCAACAATAAGGTAAATCCATCTGGTTGAAGAAACTATAAAGGCTTTCCTCAGGACCAAAAGAGTTTGCTAAATTTAAGATTTAGGAAAGCAGAGAATGCACTATTGTAATTCTGTAAGAGAAATCTGCAAGAGAAACAGACTGCTGAGTGTTCTCGGAATCCTAGTTTACAACTTCCTGTTCCTTCAAAGACCAGTTGGAAAAAAACTGAAGATGTGGCCAAATTAATTTTAGAAATTTACTTTTTAACAATTTTTTATTGTACTGTTTTATAAATGAGGCATAACTCAAGGGCAGATTAATGACTAAAATGCATTTTGATTTAACTGTCTTCTCTGATAGTGTCCTTGAGTTTGCTTTTTGAATCACTCTTACCAAGGAAAGTTATACAGATAATAAAACAATAGGAATCTATACTGGGTAGTTTTATCAAATTCACAATCAATTTAGAATTTTAAGTCTGAAAGGACTGTAAATGTGCCCCCTCCCCCATTTTACATAGTATTTCAAAGGATAGAGGTACTTGTTAAAGTAAATTTATTTACCTTAGTCTGTGAGACTTTGCATCATACTGAATCTTAGTTTTTATCACATTTTAGAAAAGGATACCTATGGGTTAATCTTGTTGAATGGCTATAAGACCTGAGGATACAAGGAAACTAAAATTATCATCTATCTGACATTAGTAAAGGTGAAAGAAAGGCATTTACTCTCAAATGTACTCACTGAAGAAAATGCCCAGGACTGTTTTTGTTTCCTAGTCCTGAAACGTCCACATATATCTTTGTAGAGCTGTTCATGATGATCTTTATAAAAAATTATAAAGGTTTAATTTTTTCCCGTGTGCAGCAGATGACAAGAAACTAACCAATTCCCGCTGATCCTCTTAAATTCCCTTGGGTACATATCATATTATTTTCTGTTGTTTCTGCTTTGCTGAAGACTTAAAACGCTTCATTAATGTTTCAGACCATTTTTCATCACATTTTTTGCCAACAGGTAAAATGGAAAAGGAGACATACCATGCAATTATTAAAATGGTTCTTGCCAGTCTTCTATGTCTTGAACTGCAAATCCTCTGGATTTCCACCAATATTTCAAGTTTCTTTCTTTTTTTTTAAATTTCTCTAAAACTTTATTCAAAGTTATTCCCCTCACTGTTAATAAGGTGTACAGTTAATGCTCTGTGCCAGTATTATGAGGCTTGCCCATTGCCAGCAATGAACTTTGAGAAAAACCCATTTCCTGACACGCAAAAGTTAAATTACTCTCTTCAAAACATACTAAACTCCCAACACTTGTGAAAGTATTACATGCACCATTTTCCCATTAGTCTTTAAATGTGAACTTACATTATTAATCTACATCAGTGGATGTTAAAGTCATTTTAACAAATTGTACAAATCAAAATACCACTAGTTAATATTAGACAAGAGTATTTTACACACATTACATTACATATTACCTTGCAATTTGAAACATTACAGTTCATGCTTGTGTAAGTTTATTTGAGATAAAATATAAACTTAGTTGAATTTATAACACTGAAGTATCACAGGTAACCTAATAATGCCCTGTGCCCCATCCTTCTATTTTGTTTTAAATTTTTAAAAGGCAGCCAGAAAAATGTTTTATTTATTCTTTAAAATAAGGCGCAAAGAAAGATTGCAACAGCTTCCTCATACACCTCTCTATTAGCATCTCCACCTTGAACCAAAGATTCCGAAGCAGACCCAGAGCTACGTCCATAGTTTTCCAGTGTACCATGTTGTCTATACCAGACGTCTGCTCAGTGCTAGCATCTCTCTGTTCAGAGGTCATTATAATAACTCGCAACTGCTGGCCTGGATTTCAAGCAACATTCCAGTTTCCAGAACCATTCCAACTCTTCTCCCTCTTTAGGATTTATAAATTATAGACAAAGAATGTATGTGTCTTGCCATTTCTAAACAGGGTTTGTGCATACCACATTTTAAGACTACATTCCCTAAACTAGAAACTTTTTTTTTTCAAAAATCACAGGTACTTTTAGTAAGCTTGTTGGTTCAAAGTACAAAAGTCTTACATGTTTAAAAAAATTAAAATTGGAAACTAGTACCTAGGCTTTCTTCACCCGAAGCACATGATTCATGATACCACATTTAAAAACTAAGCTTCATGCATACAAATGGCCAGAGAGGTATGAAGTTTACAGAGCCCTTTAACATTACTCCCGTAGATTGAGCACTGGCTGGACCACAATAGGAAGCATGCGAGCAAATTGAGCAAAGAGACTCCCCCAAGAACACGATAGTTTTCCAGGCTTCATGTCAGTCACATAAAAAGTTACACAACATGTAATCCTTTAAAATTGTCCCCAGACGTCCCATTCCCAGAACTGTTCCTTTACAGACCCTCCACCCCAACCTGCACTGAAGTCTTCCACCTCATAGAAGTATCTTAATGCTCCCTGTTACTAAAGACAGCTGCTTCGGGTTCTGCTGCTGTGGCAGGGAGTCTTGGCACTTTCTTAGCAGGACTTGGAATATGCTCAGTGGCTGCACTTGAATGTATGAGTCCTACTCCTTCACCCAGAGTATCGTCGCTGGGGGAGGGCTCTGGGCATAGGTCCTCCTGTGCTTCTCATCCACTCTGACGAGGTACCAGGTCCCTTTGAAGAGGGAATCTACTGAGCTCTGAGGAATATAGTTCATCAAGTGATGAGTGTGCTCTCTGAGCTTCATGTTTTCAGCAAAGACATCTGGTTCCACATAAGTTCTTGAGTCAAGTCTTGATTTGAGGTCACATAAACTTGCAGTTATTTTATCAAGACCAGACCCTGGTGTGGGATCTTGCATAACTCCAAGGGAGTACAGGGTGGGCGCCAAACCAGAGCCATAAGAGAACACACCAGTCCTCTTTCCTGCTAGCTGTTGAGGTGAGTACTGTGCTAGAACAGAAGCGAGGGAGCCATAAACAGACGATGTGTACATATGTCCATTTTGATTTGACACAAGCAAAGATGCCTTTGTTTTCTGATTAGAGTTCAGCACTAGCCTTCATAAATGCCTTTTCCACATCTCTATCAAACAAGGTATCTTCTAATTTAACATCCCCAAAGGCTTCCAGGCCACTACAGATACTATTTTTATCTCTGTTCTGGTCATTAAGGATGTCATTCAGCAAAATCTGAGCCAGAGACTTCTGAACCAGCTTACAGTAGGGTGAGTGGAAGATCATGAAACCAAAATCATTCAAGGTAAAGTCTTTATCATTTCCCTGTTTCTGCCACTGGACTTGGATCTTTTTGTGATAGAATAGCAGCGGTCTAGTCCACCGAAGTACCACTGTATGGAGAGTTTCCCATCTACTATAGGATATTCCGAAAGCATGTCAGGCTTGTAAAAGTCATAGGCATGTTACATATGTGTCCCACGAAGTCCTTGGTCAAAAATTAAAGGCGCATTTGCCCCAATTAGCAGAGCAACAGATCTCATTTCACCTGTAGGTCTAGAATTTCCTGTGGCATATACAGCAATATCTCCCGCAACTACCAGGGCATACTGTCCATCCCAGGAGCTGGACTCAATCCAATTTACCCCATTTAAGACATCAGCTGTGCTTCCATAGCATGCATTGGTTGTATCTATTCCTTCTATATCTGTGTTCCCAGACTCCTCAAAGAGCTGCATCAAATTAGTCTTCACGGATTTTGATTTGTCCATGATTGTCTCTGTTCCAACTTCTAAATGCCCAATGCAATCATACAAAATGCTGTCTCTCCATAAGATTCTGAACCACAGTCAGGCAAAGAGAGTTGATATCTTCTCTATCTGTGCAGAAGCCCATCTTGGCTTGGCCCATGCCAATAATATACTTTCCAGCATCTACACCATCATATTTTTCCAACTCTGCTTGATCAACAAATTGAGAAGGAAAATACATCTCAAGGGCAGCAATTCCCACATCTTTTGGCCAGCAGGCTTCTGCATTCAAAGGAAGTGGCCCAGGCATGGTGAAAGAGCCAAAGATAACCAGGCGGTGGCTGTGGAAAGGGAGTGAGCCACAAAAGGGAAGTACCTCAAGTTGTTTTCATTAGAGAATCTCACTCCCTTCTTAATTGGGATGAAGACTTGAATATAGACAACATTTTGACAACTGAGATAAAATTGGTCTTGTCAGTGTCACAACTGACATACTTTTGGCCTTCTGAAACCATACAAATCTATTATGGAAATTAAAGAAGATTTTACCTTAATTATAGGATAATTTTCAAATGAAAGCAAATGGAAATTGAAGTCAATAGGTGTATTAAGTTCTACAAATAATACTTTATAAGGGAAAAATCAGTACTATCAATTTGAAAAAAAATAAAATTAGCAAATACCTTGTGTTTCATGGAAAGTTATACTAAAAGAACACGAGTTAATAAATTTTGAGTATTTTATTCTAGATAGCCAACATATTTTTAAAGTAATATTCGTTATAATAAACTTCCTTCAATGGGTTAAGTTAGGCTATACAAAACAATTTTTTTTTTTGAGTACAAGTGAATTTTTAAATATGTCTCTGGTACTTTGCTTTGGGCTTTCTTCTGAAAGAAAACTAAGCAGAAATTTCCTGAAGAGGTTTATAGTGAATTGAAAGAATGGAAGTCACACTGAATAAAGCTAATGCAAACAAAACTTTGATTTGCTATTTAAAGCTTCATGGATTCTAACCTTTTAAACTTGTATTTTGCGAGCACACAAATGACCTTTAAACTAAGTGGTACCGTCTGTTGTTACATTCGTTGTAGTTTGATCCTGGTGCTGGGTGTTGGATTTTTTTTTTCTTGACATATCCTTAGAAATGCTTCTGTGTTCCAATAAATGGTGATAGTTAAATAGCATCAAAGGAAAAAGAAAACTCTGTCAGAAGAAAATTTTCTGTCTATGCACATCTTAATTTAAGCAGAAAATTCAAAGAATTGTCCAGTGACACAATAACAAATTTATGTTCTACAATATTCAGGAATAGGTTCAACTCATCCCATTTGGCTACTTAGCATAGAAGTTAAGGTGGCAAGATCTAAATTCTAAGACTGTGTACCTCTTTCCGAATATGTAGCCTTGGAAATTTTAATTAGCCTCTAAGTCATCCTTCCGTAATTTAGAAAATGAGAGCAAGACTAAACATTCCTTAGAGGGTTTTGTTGAGGATAAAATAATACAGTGTTTGTAAACCAATTATTTTGTTGCGTGGTTCATGTTCAACTATTGCCAACTGTTATAACTTTGATAATATTGAAAATCATTTCCATTCAACAATCCAGTTAATGGCTACAAACAACATGGATTTCCTGGTGCTCTTATTGATAGATTTCTTTTCTTTTTCTTTTTTTTTCTTTTTTCCTGCCATAGTATGATTATTCATAAGAAGAGACTGACCTCTTGATCTCTGCTTTCTAGTTTATATAGGGCAGGAAACTTCTCAGAAACTTTTATCATTACTACATTTCCCATATTTCTAGAAGCTCACTTGATCCCCAACAAAGTATTTTTACTATTTTTTTTTCTTTTTTACTGACATCCTGGGATGGTTGTACTATTGAGACTCCTTACTCAGAAATAAAAGCTATTTTAGAAGAAGCATTATATTATATAAGGTGTATCATTATATTATATAGTTTATTTGTATTCAATGCTCTTGAAACATAGCTCCTACATGGTGTAGCTTATGAATCTCTGAAATTTCAGAGAAATGATATGTAAGCATTCACACCTCTCACTGATCATCTATCCACAATCATAACGTTTACATGAGATTATCAATTATCACATATTTTAATCATATATCTTATAAAGATACTCCATAAAACTATATATAAATACATATACATATATATGCATAGACATAGTCTATATGTGTATATATGCACATATATATTTATATGTGTCGTGCCCAAGATTATGTATCTGAGAAACCACCAAGGGGCCAACACTGATGCAAGCACAGGAGAGTTTATTTGGAAGCTCGAGCTTGGGTCCAAGTGTACCTGACACAGCAGAGCAGGGACTTGGACCCTGAAGTGGGTTACAGCTGGGTTTTTTATGGGCTGGTTTAGGGGATTTTCAGAAGGGGTGGAGGAATTTCTCAAGTTCTGTTTACATTCTGATATGGAGCTTTCAAGGGCATTGAGCTCTGTTCTCATTCTAATATGGGGCTTTCTGATATAGGATTCTCTGCTGAGGGCAATTCTGAACTCTGTTGTCTTTCTAGTATGGGGATTCTCTGCCGAGGACATTCTGCAGTTTTTTCTGTAAAGTTCAGCTCTTATTCACAGGGGCCTAAGATGGCTGTACTTGTGCTAATGCTAAACTTGAGGTGGAATGGCCTTAATTTTTCTCAGCCTCCACATTATGCTACAGTAATGTTTTGAATGAATGTTCTTAAAAGTCTTAGAATTCAAACCATCAACTGTGAGTAGCCCATATTGGACACCCATGGCTATATTTAGGGATTGGTAGAAGTAAATTTTCTGAAAAGAACTGTTTATTTTAGTAATGTAAATAATACTTATCATATTATGAATCCTAGGACAATGATAGTTGGTATCATGGATGTGTACTTTACTGTCACCAGGGAATTTGAAAAAGTATGGAACCAGGCAAAGCATGCAAGGTAGGGGGACTAGTTATAGATGAGAAGTCTGTTCAGATGCTGCTGCTCACAAATGACTAGAGAGGAAATTCATATGGAAAAGAACAAACATGTATTTGGGAAGTGTTGCAAGAGGGGGTCAGGAGAACTGAAAATCAAACAGGTAAACATTAACAAGAAAAACCTGAGGATTCATGGAGGGAATTTTAAGTATCAATCATATATAAATATTGAATAGAGAAACAAAGTTCGTAAACATAATTGTTGCATAGGCTTGAGAATATAGGTCCTAATACTGATGTATTATGTACTATGTCTTGTACCTGTGATGGCCACTGGAGGCAGGAAGTTCCAAATTAAAAAATACTAATTTTAACTGAAAATAAATAAGCATATTAGTGTGTTTACCTTCTGGATAAAGTTACAGCTTCTTTTTGTGACTCACATATTTTTACAGGGAGAAAAGATCATGGGCTAGAAGTTGACAGGAAGCCACAGTGCACAAGATCTATTTCTCATGGGCATGTTTAAGACTTGTAGAAGATACTAGCCAAGGTTGTGAAGTAAGGGGTTAGGATAAGACCAAATTATACACTTGATGAGAAACAGGAAGGAATACAGAAGCTTTTCAATAGAGATCCGGTATTTCCCACATACAAATTTACTGAAAAGGCAAAGTAGCTTAAGGCTCTTGTATCACCAAAGCTATTTGTTTCTTCAGGAAAGAAGAAAAGTTAGTTGAACTTAGTTCAACTACTTATAGTTATTTGAACTATAGTAGGTGTAAAACTCCAATGTTCATTAGAGAGTTTGTTCTCAAAGGAAAGGAGAAAAAGTAAGATTGTGTCAAAGTTACAGATAACGCAGCATTTATTTATAAAGCATATTTAATATTATACTGGGCCTAAGTGGAAGAAAATATTAGCAAGAATGTGTACAGAATATTAACTGAACTCTTTTAGTAAGAGTCATTACAATTACTTTAAAATATTCTGTCTCATTATGAAATATTTTGAGAAAAAAATTTATAGATCAAGAATTGAAATAATCTTAAATGGTGATTTTATGACTTTAATAAACAGTTTTTTGCAGGTAGAAAATACGGATTAATGGAGATTAAAAGTTTAAAGGGATGTTAATGCTCATGAATCCAATCTTATCCCAAGTTTTCTCAGCATCAGCATCACTTGGAAACTTAATAGAAGTGCAAATGCTCAAAGCTCTCCCTACATTTAGTAAACTCAGGTTGGGTCTCAGCAATCCTGTGTTTTATCAAACCCTCTAGGTCCTTCTTAAACATGCTACATTTGCAGAACCACTAATGTACTATTATACTTGAATTAGGATTGCCTGAAGGAAACCAAATAAGCAAAACCAACAGCAACAACAATGAAAAACAGGTTACCACTTCAATTAGATTTTTAGAACAATAACAAATTTTTAGTATAATCATGCCCTACGTGGTACATATTTGTTATTGTTCGGTAGTTGTTTATCTGAAGTTCCAATTTGTTTCTTTTATCTAACAATTCTATCTTGAATGGACAAGACTAGAGATAAATTGGTCAAGGTAACCCTTTTTTATTTTTTTATTTTATTTTATTTATTATTTTATTTTATTTTATTTTATTTTAGATTTATTTATTTATTTACTTATGAGAGAGAGAGAGAGAGAGAGAGAGAGGCAGAGACACAGGAGGGGGGAGAGGCAGGCTCCATGCCGGGAGCCCGACGTGGGATTCGATCCCGGGTCTCCAGGATCGCGCCCTGGGCCAAAGGCAGGCGCCAAACCGCTGCGCCACCCAGGGATCCCCTGTTTTTAACTTTTTGAGAAACCTCCATACTGTCTTCCAGAGTGGATGCACCAGTTTGCATTTCCACCAATAGTGCAAGAAGGTTTCTATTTCTCTACATCTTCACCAATACTCATATCTCGTGTTTTTTAGTTCAGCCATTCTGACAGATGTGAAGTGATACTTCATTTTCATTTTGATTTGCATTTCGCTGTTGGCCAGCTGGTCTTTGGAGAAATGTCTGTTCATGTCTTCTGCCCATTTTTAACTGGATTATTGCTTTTGGGGTTGTTGAGTTGTATAAATTATATACTTTAGATATGAACTTTTTATCAGATATATTATTTGGAAATATCTTCTCCCATTCAGTAGATTGCTTTTTAGTTTTGTTAATTGTTTCCTTCACTGTGCAGAAGCTTTTTATTTTGATGTCGTTCCAATAGTTTATTTTTGCTTTTGTTTCCCTTCCTCAAGAGACATGTCTAGAAAAATATTGTTACAGCCAATGTCAGATAAATGATTGCCTATCCTGTCTTTTAGGATTTTTATGGTTTCTGGTGTCACTTTTAGATCCTCAATCCATTTTGAGTTTATTTTTGTGTATGGTGCAAATGTGGTCCATTTTCATTCTTTGGCATGTAGCTGCCCAATTATCCCAACACCATTTGTTGAAGATATTTTTCCCCATTGGAGTTTCTTTCCTGCTTTGGTGAAGATAAACTATCCATACAATTGGAGGTTTATTTATGGGCTTTCTAATCTGTTCCATTGATCTATATTTGTACTTTTTGTGCCAGTACTTCACTGTTTTGATCACTATAGCTTTGTAATATAACTTGAAGTCTGGAGTCATGATGACTCCAGGTTTGCTTTTCTTTTTTCAAGGTTCTTTGGCTATTCAGGGTCTTTTGTGGTTACATACAAGGGTTATGATTGTCTGTTCTCTTTCTGTGTAAAATGCTGCTGGCATTTCGATAAGGATTGCCTTAAATGTGTAGATTGCTTTAGGGTAGTATAGCCATTTTAACACTACTTATTCTTCTGATCCATGAGCTATGGGATTTTTTTTCCATTTCTTTGTGTCATCTTCAGTTTCTTTCATCAACATTTTACACTTTTCACACTACTGGTCTTTCATCTATTTTGCTAAGTTTATTCTTAAGTATTTTATTCTTTTTGGTGCAATTATAAATGGGATTGTTTTCTTAATTTCTCTTTCTGCTGCTTCATTATTGGTGTATGGAAATGCAATGGATATCTGTATATTGATTTTGTATTCTGCGACCTTCATTCATTGGTTGATTGAATGTGACTGTGACTGAATTCATTCATCAGTTCTAATAGTTTTTTGGTGACATCCTTAGGGTTTTATATGGGTAGTAGCATGTCAACCAATTTTTTTTATAGTTTTAATGTAGAGCTGTAGTTCATCTTTGTTAGTTGTTTATATGAATGGAAACTTTAAGTTATTAGCTCTTGATATACAGAAAGGTAAATGTATATGTGCAATGACTTTACTAAATTGATTTATTAATTTTTAAAGATTGCAGGTTCTCTTGAGTTATTTCATTACAAAATCATAGTATTTGTAGTGTAATTAAATATCCATTTTTTTCATTTTTATGCTTTCTTTTCTTGCTTTAACAAACATTCAGCATAATTTGAATAGAGGTAATGATAATCAACATCTAGTCTTTTTTTTTAATAAATTTATTTTATATTGGTGTTCAATTTGCCAACATATAGAAAAACACCCAGTGCTCATCCCATCAAGTGCCCCCCTCAGTGCCCGTCACCCAGTCACCCCCACCCCCCGCCCACCTCCCCTTCCACCACCCCTAGTTCGTTTCCCAGAGTTAGGAGTCTTTCATTCAACATCTAGTCTTATTCATGAACTCAGGGTAATAATGTTCAGTATTTACCAACTAAGTATAATGTTTCACACCTATGCTCTTTATTAAATTAATGATATCACTTCGTTCCTAAATTTTTATAATTTATCTTATGAACAAATGTTTACTTTTGTTAATTGTAGTTCCATCTATTGAAACATGCACTTTTTCATTTATTCTATTGATAGGATTAACTGACCTGATTTATTTTTATTAATATTCTATATGTATAGATTTAAATTTTAATTATTTTGCTAATAATTTTTGTGACTAATTTATGGGAGATATTGACCCATTATTTTTTTATAATGTCCTTCTTCAAGTTTGATTTGTGAGTCCTGAATTTTTCCTGGCCTCATAAAGTGAGGTGGAAACTAACCTCTTTTTATTTATTCCCTAGAAGAGAATATACAAAATTGATATACAATTCTCAAATATTAGGAAAAAGTTACCAGTATAGTCTTCAGAGCCTGTAATTGCTTTGTGGAAGGTTTATAGCTAGGATTCAAATTTCTATAAAAGATGTGCAGTAATTTAGTTTTTCTATTTTTTCATATGTTGTTTTGTTAATTTGATTTTTTAGACTTAGTTCTTTTCATGTAAAACATGAAATTTATTGAATGAAGTTGCTTATCAGATATTCTTACCATCATTTTAACATCCAAGAGTCTATATTGATGGTCCTTTTTTGGTTCTTGATAATGATAATGTATGTTTTCTTTTTTCTTTTTTATCTTGAGGCATCTTTTAGAGTTTTATTATTTCATTAATATTTATAGAATAAACTTTTTGAGTTCTGAAATTCTTCTTAAAGGTTTACTTTTCTTTTCCTCATTCTACTGTCTTTGATTTCAATATATTACTTTATTTTAGCCTCTTTACATTGATCTTTTACCTATTCTCATTTCTAATACATATATTAAAGCTACATTTTACTAATTTTATGTCATATTTTCATTATCATCTAGTTCAAACTATTTTTTAATTTCCATTGCATATCCTTTGTTATCCTTTCATTACTTAGGTTTCCAGCAAATGAATACTAAGTGATTACTGGACAATGTTTGCATTTTATACACACAAACACACACACACACACACTTTAACTTGCTGTTGCTTAGGTGTCTGCAGATTTGAATAGTCAAAATCATATTCTGGATTAGTTCCACAGACTAAATAAATACATATGTTTACATTTATACCTGCATTATAGGAAAACAGAATTACAGATATACTATGAGTAGATGATGCAATAAGATATCAAAAGTACTTTTTCATAACAGCCATCAATTGTTCTTAACACTTAATTCACACTGAAAGAACTGTTGTGTGCCTTCTCCCACTTAAAAAAATGCAGAAACTATTATTAGGAATCTTTTTCATGTCTTAAATTAATTAAAACGTTTGTATAATACTTTTCTGTGTCACAGGGAATCCAAAATATTCTGTTTTACCATTTACTGGCATCGTCAATCCCTTTTGATATATTGAGACACCTAAGTTGATTTCTCTTCTCCTTTACATTTGGTTTTGTGGATATTTAGAGACCAGAACTGATTGACAGGTATGCAAGTGTACTGATAAACAGTGTGTTCTTTGTGGAGTAAGCTTTTGCAACCCAGGAGGTATAACTATGCAAATACTAGCAGATGGCTATGTAAATATAAATGTAGTTGTTCTACTAAAGCCTGACATAGTGACACATTTAATTAATTTTAAATACATTAATAATTTTCCCAGAAAATTTATATTAATAAATGTTTTAGAGACTTCCTATCCATTGCAAAATTCTTCTTACCTGTTAGTTGGGCATGGGTCTTGCTAAATCTTGGCAGAACACATTATAGTTGAGATATTTCAGTCTCATAGAGAATTACATGGCAGATGGCAATGTAAAGGAACTACTCAGCTATTTGAGTATTATTTTTAGGAAGCCATCTGCTGGATATTCATTCCTCTGGGATTCACAAATTACTTGGGGGCTAGGAAGTGTGCCTATGGATTCAAAGTTGTTTAGAGTTCAAGTGTGTGCATGTGCACGCACACACACGCAAACTACATGTATGAAGAAATATATAGTGAAATATTTAAGAAAGTAGTTTAGTGGCTATGTAGCTGGTTCCTAATTTTAAATGTTTACCTAAGATATTTTACTGAATATTCTAAATAGATATACAGCAAGTGTATTGTTCAGTCTTTCAAATGAAAAGCTTAAAGCAGAATACACCAATATTTAATCTTACTCCAGTCCACAATGTATTTGAGATTATACTTGCAAAAATGTTTTATAAATAATTATGAGATGTATATATGTAGAAGAGTATACTTAAAAAATAAAACAATAAAACTAATTTACAAGGAGAAATTAAGCTAATAGGTTGTGGAGTTCGTGTTTTTTTCAATTTGCTATATATATATTTGTATGTATGTATATATATATATATATATATATATATATATATATATATATATATATATATTTGGTGGTGGTGGTTTTTGTTTTTGTTTCTTACTTTACCTTCCTCACTTATTGAGTCTTTTTTTTAAGACTTTATATTTTTAAGCAATCTCTATACCCAATTTGGGGTTCAATCTTACAACTGGAGAATCAAGGGATCCCTGGGTGGCGCAGCGGTTTGGCGCCTGCCTTTGGCCCAGGGCGCGATCCTGGAGACCCGGGATCGAATCCCACGTCGGGCTCCCGGTGCATGGAGCCTGCTTCTCCCTCTGCCTGTGTCTCTGCCTCTCTCTTTCTCTGTGTGACTATCATAAATAAAGAAAAAAAAAATTAAAAAAAAAAAAAAAAAAACAACTGGAGAATCAAGAGTTTCATGCTCTACCAACTGAGCTAGCCAGGTGCCCCCTTGATTGTTTTGAGTAAAATGCAAATTAATTTATCAACCACTTGGGTGACTACACTAAATTATTTATATTGGAAAATATGTGTTCAAATGCACAGATAATGGGCAATAGAAACTCTATAATTGTATGCTGATCTTTTTTTTTTGTATGTTGATCTTTATACTAAAATACTACTCAAAGATGCACATGATCCTTGTTAAAAACATGCAAAGTCTTCTCTGTTGTAATTGAGTTGGAATATTCTCTTATCACTATAGAGATCGAAGATTTTGATGTATAATTTTGGCTTTTTTATAATTGAGAATCTTCTGTTAATGAAATATTGAAAAATTAGTTCAAATGATAAAATTACTTTAAAAGTTTATCTCAAATTATCATATAACAAAAGTAAAACAGGATTTTGTGGGATATATTGTATTTTGAGATAGGCATTCTTACCAAAGATAAATATCAAGAATATCAAACACTCATTGAAGAAAAGACAGTATGTGCTCTAAGAAGTTTAGAGTTCAGAAGTTAACTCCTCTAAGTCTCCAGGATTGCGGTCAGTTGAGATGTCCAGGGAATCAATCATGTCTTATTACCAGGCAATTGATGAATTATCTCCAAAGTCTGATATGAATTTTATATTGGCATTTCCTGAATAAAATGATCTTTTGAAGTTGATAATTTTATTCTTATGAAAAATTCAATTCATAGATTGCAAAAGTATCCTGCTCCTATTTAGGCCAGTTTGAGTAATCTTATAGCAGAACAATTTTACTTGGCTACTATGTATTAACAATACTTGATATCCACAATGTCTAAGACTATTTCTAATAGAAAATCATCTTAGGGAAGCTCCTGTAATGATTTCATGGGTTTATTTCCAGAACATCTCTGTAGTTCCAGTCCTCTAATTTATCCATTAGTGCCAAATCATTAATACTCTCCTGATCTTTGGTAAAGAATTAGTTTCAGTTAGTAGCTTAGGAATCCTATAGGAATCTGTCTTAATATTAAGCTGTCTGATCTCATACCATAATGCTGCTTGGGGAAATAGGATTCTTTTACATGTCATAGGAAAAAACTTCATAACAAATGTATAGTTTTCTTTATTCCTACTATAATTGAAACAGGTAATGTGTCTTAAAATAAAATGTCTTATTGTTCATTAAGTTGTAAGGTAAGAAAGACTTGAAAATGTGATTAATTAGATACTTGGGGGGATCCCTGGGTGGCGCAGCGGTTTGGCGCCTGCCTTTGGCCCAGGGCGCGATCCTGGAGACCCGGGATCGAATCCCACATCAGGCTCCCGGTGCATGGAGCCTGCTTCTCCCTCTGCCTGTGTCTCTGCCTCTCTCTCTCTCTCTCTCTGTGACTATCATAAATAAATAAAAATTAAAAAAAAAAAAATTAGATACTTGGTGTGTTCCTTTAGAAAATTCTGTCAGTAGTTAGCATTCCTTGATTAGTATATATGATCAATGTTTCCTGGGAAATTTATGTTTTTCTTATCTTATAGAAACTTCAGTTTATTTTAAATAGTTTTGCAGTACATTTTATCCAATATTATATAGGTGTCATAATCAACTCAAGTAACTAGTTATTCAATTAGAAAGCTGTAATTGGAAATCTGCAATATTTAATGATCTTAGTCAATTTCCTTACAAACGAGTTTAAAAGTCAGAGTGTGTATTTTGAAAAGGAGTATTTTAGAGATGAAAAATATATGTATATATTTATAACAAATGATAAAATTATTTGGAAGAGATGCACATAAAACTGCCTCAGTTTTTGTTTGTTTTCATTTTACTGCCATTTCAGTTAATTTTCTACAGGACTCAAAATTTTATCTACTTAGGCACTGACTTCATTTTAATGTTGTGTATGTATGTATATTAGCATTGTGTGTTAATATTTTAATATAGAATATAGCATTATTAATATTGATGTGTCTAACTTTCTTGACTGCAGATGAAATTTCTATAAATGCTCAATATTTTTCCTAACCTTAGTGTAAATCTAGAAATATATAATATGTTCATTTTTTAAAAATATTTTATTTATTTATTCATGAGAGACACAGACTGAGAGAGAGAGAGGCAGAGACACAGGCAAAGGGAGAAGCAGGCTCCATGCAGGGAGCCTGATGTGGGACTCGATCCCGGGACTCCAGGATCACGCCCTGGGTCAAAGGCAGGCGCTAAACCGCTGAGCCACCCAGGGATCCCCTAGAAATATATAATATGTTTAATAGCATACTTGTTATATTGAATTGAGATCAGAAGTAATACAAGATCTCCTCATTACCTATACCCCTCAAGAATTTGAAAATTCCAGTTACTTAACCAATTCAACCAAGAAAGAAAAAATAAAAACTAGCCAGATATAACAGCACAGTCCTTATTTTAGCTAATCATAGGCAGGGTGATATTCAAGACTTCAGGTGCTCTTAAGTATTTCACTTAAGTGTCTATAGGCATCAGACACTACCTCCTTACTTTGCAGTACTCAATCTGAGAAAACAAAAAAAGATTCATGATTGAAGTGAACTAACAATTGAATAATTCCCTAAACTCTTCACTTAATGTTAAAATAGAAAAATGATATTCAGTTTGTTGTTGACATTCTTAGATAAACAATAACTAATGGTTTGCTGTTAATCTGGATTTAAAATTATTGGTAGTCTTGCTTATACTCAAGTCTTTAACCAAAAGTATATACAGAAGGAATGACATGTCCATATATTTCAAATGATAATTATTTGAATAAATTTGTCCTCTATTAGTGAATTCCATTTGTTGTCCTTCTATATTATTCTTCTGAAATTTATACTGCATTACATGTCTTTTCAGTGATGATTTAAAAATCAGAACTGTTCATGATTCTATTATGTGAATTTCACTACTATAGATTAGCCATTTATAGAAATCTCTTTTTAGAGATAATTGAACCTAACTTTGATTTTTGAAATTTTCATTTCCAAGAGGATATAACCTTTATCCTTTATGCTAAGGCAGGTTGAAGGTGATATATATGACAGCCCTATTCCTTATCTTAGATGAAATAGGAAACTACAGATTCAATTTCCAGGTGACTGTGCATTAAGAGATATTGTACTCTGTTCAGGTATCTTGATATTAAAAAGTTACTGAATAAATATAAAAGTGTCCACCCAGCTCTATTTTTTGAAATTTGACTCACATGTTAACAAAAAGAAGCTTTATTAAAAGCAAATTGGAAATAATTTTAGCCATAGATGAACTGCATTATAATTAAAAAAAAATTTGATAACAAGATTATATTCGTTTTTAGGAGCTTTCTTTAAAAAACAATACAGAATATAAATTACAAAAATTAGATATAAATATGAATACTTATTTAAAGTGAGATGACATATCACAATAAATTACAAATGTTAAAAAAATAACGAGTACAACAAACCTCACAACAATCCATAAAAGTAAGATGTTGGAAGATTTAATAGTTTCTATATCTCTAAAATAGGTTTTTACCACTTTGATTAAATATTATTAGATATTATTTTCTATAGAGAAAAGAGAAACATAATCCCTATTTTCTTCCAGCATGGTTGATCAATAAATGTTTCTCATTATTAGAAATTAGAAAAAAATTTCATCTTCACAACATAATAATAACTTAAAGCAAATTATTAGGATGTATGCAAATTTGGAAAAAATTCTACAAAGTTCCTTTCATATATCGTTCTAATACTTGGGAAAACTCTCCTATTTTCTTTTCTGATTGTATTTCAAACATCATCTCTATTCTACAACTACACTGTTTATGTTGTGGGTAGTAAGATCACTGTTTTATATTTTATTCAGTGTTAAGGTTTAATGTTTTCAAAATTAATTATCTGTAGCTTAGACTGTAAGGAAAGGAACAAGTTTGTTTAACAAAATTCCAAGGAAACCACCTCGTTCCTTCACAACCATGACATATGAAAGTTGATGCCCCCACTCCACACTGTATCTCCAGTTATGCCAGGAGATAAGGAGATGTGGCAATTCTACCGCTAACTTGCCAGGTTATCCACAATGCTACTATCCATACTAATGTTGTCTAATGTCCATCTTATGTCTGTAAATTTTCTCCAGTGAACAGTATATGCAGGTGGTCAGGTGTGTGTGCTGGTTGGTCGTTGTTTTTGATGACTTGGAAAGAAGAAAGAATCTTCAAAGTTAGTAGTAACAGTTTTGTATGTAACATTAACTTTTTTTAATAAGGGAGACTTCATTCTTATATAAAAAGTTATATAATATGAATAATTGTTAGGTAATTCTTCTAAGTAAGTACTAACTTTTAATGAATTTTTCAACCAGAGAATTGATTTATAAATTGAAATATTATTTCCTGGGCATCATGATAGGCACAGAAATTATTAACAAATGTCTTACTTTTTTGAAACTTTGTTTTATTGGAAGGGCACAGAAAATAAACAAATATGTAACATACATTGATACAAAGTAAAATGAAACAGGGTAAGGAGATAGAGTAGGGTAGAGCTTATATGTGCTGACAATGATATTGAAAACAACTCTTGTATTTTATTTTATTTTATTTTATTATTTTATTTTATTTTTATTTATTTATGATAGTCACACAGAGAGAGAGAGATAGAGAGGCAGAGACATAGGCAGAGGGAGAAGCAGGCTCCATGCACTGGGAGCCCGACGTGGGATTCGATCCCAGGTCTCCAGGATCGCGCCCTGGGCCAAAGGTAGGCGCCAAACCGCTGCGCCACCCAGGGATCCCAACTCTTGTATTTTAGAATGAACAGTCAAACAGTGAATATAACATTAATAGTTCTGGTCAAAATTGTTAGTTTTTACACTGGCAGAATTACAGTATTTCATGAGAAAATTCTTTGGTTCCCTAAATCATATGTGTGTATTTATGGGTTGTTCAGGATAAATTATATGTGTGTGTTTATAATGGACATATTACATTATAAAAATTTCAGTTCTATAATGTAATGATTCAATATTTAATATGTATTGTGAAATGATCACCATAACAGATCTAGTTAACATCTATCACCAAAAATACTTACTTTTTTTTTTTTTTGCTTAAACTGGTTTTAAACTTTTTTTTTTTAATTTTTATTTATTTATGATAGTCACAGAGAGAGAGAGAGAGGCAGAGACACAGGCAGAGGGAGAAGCAGGCTCCATGCACCGGGAGCCCGACGTGGGACTCGATCCCGGGTCTCCAGGATCGCGCCCTGGGCCAAAGGCAGGCGCCAAACCGCTGTGCCACCCAGGGATCCCGCTTAAACTGGTTTTAATTATGTATTCAACCTGCAGATAGAAATATATTTTGTAAAATGCACTATTAATATTGGGAATATAAAATATGACTCAATATATACTTGTTTGCTATATGCACCGCTTTTCAAGAATAATTCAAATATAACTTTAAAATATCTGTTAAAAAAGTGAAAATATCACAATACTTTTGGAAGGTATTTCCACGAATGTAATAGAAGAGTTCTATTATTTGGTCTTTTTCTATTTTATTCCAAAGTAGCTTAATGCATTCAAATAGCTTCTGCATACTCTATGTCTTTCTCACATCATTAGTCTAGAGCTACTGCTGAGAAGTAGCATTACAATATCAGCTTCCACTGAGAGGCTATTTACACCACTGGAAATTATGGAAATTTGAAAGTAGTGACAGGTGTTTCTAAAAACTCTTTTGAATTACTATGTTTATCTGCTTGGTGATGTTGTCTGAAGACAGTGCTCTTAGTTTTAATAATATGTTTAAAAAGCATTAATTGTTTATTAGACCCATGATATCAATTGAAATGTTATCTACCAAAATGTCAATGTAAGTAAATATTGAGATAAGAATGAAGGATAAGTATCAGGAGAAAGTGTGGAAATATATGTGGGTGAAGAAGTTTCTAGCACATTATTTTATTTTATTTTTTAGGTATTTTTTAGTTTCTAACACATTAAAATTGCAATTTCAGAAATGAGGCTTATTGAGGAAAAAGTGGGGCTAATAAACTAAGAATTTCTAGAGAATTTTTTTTGTAAAAAATGCATAGTAAAAACTAGGCATTAAAGAATATACTTCACCTCTCTTAAAAAACCAGCAGTTCCCCAAAGCTCAGAAGCACAGCTTTTCCTGTACACACCAGGTCCTAATTGTAGAACTCTTGTATGTATCCATGAGTGCTGCAGCACTATTTTAATTAGAAAATGTTCACTTTTGCTTTAGATTATTAATTCCAAGTCCTTGTATATCTATTCTAGTAGAACGGAAATGGCGATAATTACAGCTACATAAAAAAAATAATACTTTGAAGCAACTGTCCACTTATTATCAAAAGATAAAATCTCCTTAGGAGAAATAAATTTGAGCAATATAAAGAATATCAATCTCTTTAAAGGCCCCTAGAAGTGACTGCACCCTAACAATTTCTATAGTGTCTTAAATAAACAGAATGTAAAAACACAGCCAGGGGATATAAAGTCAAAGTCTCCCATGTGATTATCCCATTATGCAAATTACGAACACATCTAAAGTCCTACTTCACTTAGAATTATAATATTTTATATATTGTCCAATAATGAGGACAAATTTATAAAAAGCCACAAGGTAGTATAAGTGGCTTAAATTTTACAAGTACAATCTTATACAGGTAACAGTGTTGCTACATATATTATAATCCTCTGCAATTTGTGATTTTTGATTACATCATAGAATGGCTAATATGTAGAATGCTTGGCAGGACCTTGCACAAGCAATGCTCAGTTTTCCAAATAGAGCATTTTCAGTGTCACATGAATTAAAACATAAGACCTCAAAGTTCCTAATTTATGAGACTTATAAATCTAGCATTATCTAGATACTCTGTCCAGGATTTAGGCAACTCAGCTTAGCTATCAAGCTCAAAAAGATCAGATCATCATCACCCTATAGTTTCACAGATTCAGAAATTCTCCATATTCAACAGAGGATGAGTGACCTTGAGAGGAGGGGTAGTTCAGAATAAATTAGGGTGAGTCTAGGAATTTTTATAGGAGTTCTCAGGATCTGATATCAAATTTGCTTGAGTACTTACCTCTAGGGCAGGATTGTTAAATTGCTTTTAAAAACTAGAAAATTATTCAGATAAATCTAGATTCATGGTAATCTAAACATTTTCTGTGTTTGGTTTTGTTGAAGAGGTATTGGCTCTTTGACCTCAACAAACTTTCTTATATTTCATCATATGCTTGTCAGAAAAAATTAGACTCTGCAACTGTTTATCTTTCTCTCAGGCTGTATTGCAGATACCCTAATTCCCTGGGAGAATATGTACTCATTTCCTTTTTGCTATCAATCTTATGTGTAACAAATGCTGTATTTCTAGAAGATGCTATGTTGGACATTCTGTGACTTTCAGTTAACATGAAGCAATGTAATGCACTCTTCAGGACACTATCCTATTTGTATGCTTTGGCAGAAACATAATTATGTGCAACTCTAAGTATCCTGGATTCCTTAATGGAAGAACATTTCCAATGTCAACAGCAGCATATTTAAAATAAAGTTTTTAATACTTTAAAAATACCTGCCTAAATACCTGAAAATGTGAAAAACTTCAGAGGTATATTTTTTAAAGAAAATCTTGAATTAAATTGAAATTTTTATTTTAAGTATTTATATTTTTAGAAAGCCAAAATTGATTTGGTTGAAAAGTCCTACTTTTCACAGTGAATACCTTAGAGATGTGTAGTTTTTTTTATTACTTATGAGATTTTGTTTCTATGCTTTGACACCTCCCACTACTTTGTTTTTCAGTTACAATTAACTTTCATGTTTATCAGTAAAATTGCCTTCTCTCTCTTCAGTCTTATATTTCACACTTTCTAAATATGTTCTCTATGTATATAATTACAGAATGATACAAAGATCTGTGAAAATATTCTCATACTTTGTTTCTAAAGGTGTTAGTTAATTGATTTATTATCTTTTTATAGTAGGAATTGGATAGATCATATGAAGATGAGTTAAAATATAGTTTATGGCCTGTCATGCTTTCACATAAAATTTGTTTTTTTTTTTTTAAATTTTTTATTTATTTATGATAGTCACAGAGAGAAAGAGAGGCAGAGACACAGGCAGAGGGCGAAGCAGGCTCCATGCACCGGGAGCCTGACGTGGGATTCGATCCCGGGTCTCCAGGATCG
This sequence comes from Vulpes vulpes, assembly GCF_048418805.1. NCBI lineage: Eukaryota > Metazoa > Chordata > Mammalia > Carnivora > Canidae > Vulpes > Vulpes vulpes. The sequence goes on from NC_132792.1 coordinate 160,607,732, forward strand.
CGCCCTGGGCCAAAGGCAGGCGCCAAACCGCTGCGCCACCCAGGGATCCCGCTTTCACATAAAATTTGTATAGAGATCTCTGCTCCTTGTGGTGGCAGTTAATGCATATAAAGTGGACTGTCACTAGCCCTTTGGCACATTACATCTGCAGTTTTATTTAATACCCAGAGTTACATAATTAATATCTAGCGCTTTTATAGCCTACCATTTTAAAGTTCTCTGGCAATAGTTTATTTTTTGCCTTTGTTTTCCCTGCCTCAGGAGATGTATCTAGTAAGAAGTTGCTACAGCAATTATCAAGGAGGTTAATGCCTGTGTTCTCTTCTAGGATTTTGATGGTTTCCTATCTTACATGTAGATCTTTCATCCATTTTGAATTTATTTTTCTGTATGGTGAAAGAAATGGTCCAGTTTCATTCTTTTGTGTGTGGCTGTCCCATTTCCTCAATACCTCCAGCTTCACTTTTCTTTTTCAAGTTTGCTTTGAATATTTGAAGTCTTTCTGGTTCCATACAAATTTTAGGATAGTTTTCTTTACTTTGTGAAAAATGTTGGTAGTATTTTGATGGAAATTTTATTGAAAATGTAGATTGCTTTGGGTAGTATAGACACTTTAACAGTATTTAGGGTTAGGGTTAGGGTTAGGGTTAGGGTTAGGGGTTAGGGTTAGGGGTTAGGGGTTAGGGTTAGGGGTTAGGGTTAGGGTTAGGGGTTAGGGTTAGGGTTAGGGTTAGGGTTAGGGTTAGGGGTTAGGGTTAGGGTTAGGGGTTAGGGTTAGGGGTTAGGGTTAGGGTTAGGGGTTAGGGTTAGGGTTAGGGGTTAGGGTTAGGATTAGGGGTTAGGGTTAGGGTTAGGGGTTAGGGTTAGGGTTAGGGTTAGGGTTAGGGGTTAGGGTTAGGGGTTAGGGTTAGGGTTAGGGTTAGGGTTAGGGGTTAGGGTTAGGGGTTAGGGTTAGGGTTAGGGTTAGGGTTAGGGGTTAGGGTTAGGGTTAGGGTTAGGGTTAGGGTTAGGGTTAGGGTTAGGGTTAGGGGTTAGGGTTAGGGTTAGGGTTAGGGTTAGGGTTAGGGTTAGGGTTAGGGTTAGGGTTAGGGTTAGGGTTAGGGTTAGGGTTAGGGTTAGGGTTAGGGTTAGGGTTAGGGTTAGGGTTAGGGTTAGGGTTAGGGTTAGGGTTAGGGTTAGGGTTAGGGTTAGGGTTAGGGTTAGGGTTAGGGTTAGGGTTAGGGTTAGGGTTAGGGTTAGGGTTAGGGTTAGGGTTAGGGTTAGGGTTAGGGTTAGGGTTAGGGTTAGGGTTAGGGTTAGGGTTAGGGTTAGGGTTAGGGTTAGGGTTAGGGTTAGGGTTAGGGTTAGGGTTAGGGTTAGGGTTAGGGTTAGGGTTAGGGTTAGGGTTAGGGTTAGGGTTAGGGTTAGGGTTAGGGTTAGGGTTAGGGTTAGGGTTAGGGTTAGGGTTAGGGTTAGGGTTAGGGTTAGGGTTAGGGTTAGGGTTAGGGTTAGGGTTAGGGTTAGGGTTAGGGTTAGGGTTAGGGTTAGGGTTAGGGTTAGGGTTAGGGTTAGGGTTAGGGTTAGGGTTAGGGTTAGGGTTAGGGTTAGGGTTAGGGTTAGGGTTAGGGTTAGGGTTAGGGTTAGGGTTAGGGTTAGGGTTAGGGTTAGGGTTAGGGTTAGGGTTAGGGTTAGGGTTAGGGTTAGGGTTAGGGTTAGGGTTAGGGTTAGGGTTAGGGTTAGGGTTAGGGTTAGGGTTAGGGTTAGGGTTAGGGTTAGGGTTAGGGTTAGGGTTAGGGTTAGGGTTAGGGTTAGGGTTAGGGTTAGGGTTAGGGTTAGGGTTAGGGTTAGGGTTAGGGTTAGGGTTAGGGTTAGGGTTAGGGTTAGGGTTAGGGTTAGGGTTAGGGTTAGGGTTAGGGTTAGGGTTAGGGTTAGGGTTAGGGTTAGGGTTAGGGTTAGGGTTAGGGTTAGGGTTAGGGTTAGGGTTAGGGTTAGGGTTAGGGTTAGGGTTAGGGTTAGGGTTAGGGTTAGGGTTAGGGTTAGGGTTAGGGTTAGGGTTAGGGTTAGGGTTAGGGTTAGGGTTAGGGTTAGGGTTAGGGTTAGGGTTAGGGTTAGGGTTAGGGTTAGGGTTAGGGTTAGGGTTAGGGTTAGGGTTAGGGTTAGGGTTAGGGTTAGGGTTAGGGTTAGGGTTAGGGTTAGGGTTAGGGTTAGGGTTAGGGTTAGGGTTAGGGTTAGGGTTAGGGTTAGGGTTAGGGTTAGGGTTAGGGTTAGGGTTAGGGTTAGGGTTAGGGTTAGGGTTAGGGTTAGGGTTAGGGTTAGGGTTAGGGTTAGGGTTAGGGTTAGGGTTAGGGTTAGGGTTAGGGTTAGGGTTAGGGTTAGGGTTAGGGTTAGGGTTAGGGTTAGGGTTAGGGTTAGGGTTAGGGTTAGGGTTAGGGTTAGGGTTAGGGTTAGGGTTAGGGTTAGGGTTAGGGTTAGGGTTAGGGTTAGGGTTAGGGTTAGGGTTAGGGTTAGGGTTAGGGTTAGGGTTAGGGTTAGGGTTAGGGTTAGGGTTAGGGTTAGGGTTAGGGTTAGGGTTAGGGTTAGGGTTAGGGTTAGGGTTAGGGTTAGGGTTAGGGTTAGGGTTAGGGTTAGGGTTAGGGTTAGGGTTAGGGTTAGGGTTAGGGTTAGGGTTAGGGTTAGGGTTAGGGTTAGGGTTAGGGTTAGGGTTAGGGTTAGGGTTAGGGTTAGGGTTAGGGTTAGGGTTAGGGTTAGGGTTAGGGTTAGGGTTAGGGTTAGGGTTAGGGTTAGGGTTAGGGTTAGGGTTAGGGTTAGGGTTAGGGTTAGGGTTAGGGTTAGGGTTAGGGTTAGGGTTAGGGTTAGGGTTAGGGTTAGGGTTAGGGTTAGGGTTAGGGTTAGGGTTAGGGTTAGGGTTAGGGTTAGGGTTAGGGTTAGGGTTAGGGTTAGGGTTAGGGTTAGGGTTAGGGTTAGGGTTAGGGTTAGGGTTAGGGTTAGGGTTAGGGTTAGGGTTAGGGTTAGGGTTAGGGTTAGGGTTAGGGTTAGGGTTAGGGTTAGGGTTAGGGTTAGGGTTAGGGTTAGGGTTAGGGTTAGGGTTAGGGTTAGGGTTAGGGTTAGGGTTAGGGTTAGGGTTAGGGTTAGGGTTAGGGTTAGGGTTAGGGTTAGGGTTAGGGTTAGGGTTAGGGTTAGGGTTAGGGTTAGGGTTAGGGTTAGGGTTAGGGTTAGGGTTAGGGTTAGGGTTAGGGTTAGGGTTAGGGTTAGGGTTAGGGTTAGGGTTAGGGTTAGGGTTAGGGTTAGGGTTAGGGTTAGGGTTAGGGTTAGGGTTAGGGTTAGGGTTAGGGTTAGGGTTAGGGTTAGGGTTAGGGTTAGGGTTAGGGTTAGGGTTAGGGTTAGGGTTAGGGTTAGGGTTAGGGTTAGGGTTAGGGTTAGGGTTAGGGTTAGGGTTAGGGTTAGGGTTAGGGTTAGGGTTAGGGTTAGGGTTAGGGTTAGGGTTAGGGTTAGGGTTAGGGTTAGGGTTAGGGTTAGGGTTAGGGTTAGGGTTAGGGTTAGGGTTAGGGTTAGGGTTAGGGTTAGGGTTAGGGTTAGGGTTAGGGTTAGGGTTAGGGTTAGGGTTAGGGTTAGGGTTAGGGTTAGGGTTAGGGTTAGGGTTAGGGTTAGGGTTAGGGTTAGGGTTAGGGTTAGGGTTAGGGTTAGGGTTAGGGTTAGGGTTAGGGTTAGGGTTAGGGTTAGGGTTAGGGTTAGGGTTAGGGTTAGGGTTAGGGTTAGGGTTAGGGTTAGGGTTAGGGTTAGGGTTAGGGTTAGGGTTAGGGTTAGGGTTAGGGTTAGGGTTAGGGTTAGGGTTAGGGTTAGGGTTAGGGTTAGGGTTAGGGTTAGGGTTAGGGTTAGGGTTAGGGTTAGGGTTAGGGTTAGGGTTAGGGTTAGGGTTAGGGTTAGGGTTAGGGTTAGGGTTAGGGTTAGGGTTAGGGTTAGGGTTAGGGTTAGGGTTAGGGTTAGGGTTAGGGTTAGGGTTAGGGTTAGGGTTAGGGTTAGGGTTAGGGTTAGGGTTAGGGTTAGGGTTAGGGTTAGGGTTAGGGTTAGGGTTAGGGTTAGGGTTAGGGTTAGGGTTAGGGTTAGGGTTAGGGTTAGGGTTAGGGTTAGGGTTAGGGTTAGGGTTAGGGTTAGGGTTAGGGTTAGGGTTAGGGTTAGGGTTAGGGTTAGGGTTAGGGTTAGGGTTAGGGTTAGGGTTAGGGTTAGGGTTAGGGTTAGGGTTAGGGTTAGGGTTAGGGTTAGGGTTAGGGTTAGGGTTAGGGTTAGGGTTAGGGTTAGGGTTAGGGTTAGGGTTAGGGTTAGGGTTAGGGTTAGGGTTAGGGTTAGGGTTAGGGTTAGGGTTAGGGTTAGGGTTAGGGTTAGGGTTAGGGTTAGGGTTAGGGTTAGGGTTAGGGTTAGGGTTAGGGTTAGGGTTAGGGTTAGGGTTAGGGTTAGGGTTAGGGTTAGGGTTAGGGTTAGGGTTAGGGTTAGGGTTAGGGTTAGGGTTAGGGTTAGGGTTAGGGTTAGGGTTAGGGTTAGGGTTAGGGTTAGGGTTAGGGTTAGGGTTAGGGTTAGGGTTAGGGTTAGGGTTAGGGTTAGGGTTAGGGTTAGGGTTAGGGTTAGGGTTAGGGTTAGGGTTAGGGTTAGGGTTAGGGTTAGGGTTAGGGTTAGGGTTAGGGTTAGGGTTAGGGTTAGGGTTAGGGTTAGGGTTAGGGTTAGGGTTAGGGTTAGGGTTAGGGTTAGGGTTAGGGTTAGGGTTAGGGTTAGGGTTAGGGTTAGGGTTAGGGTTAGGGTTAGGGTTAGGGTTAGGGTTAGGGTTAGGGTTAGGGTTAGGGTTAGGGTTAGGGTTAGGGTTAGGGTTAGGGTTAGGGTTAGGGTTAGGGTTAGGGTTAGGGTTAGGGTTAGGGTTAGGGTTAGGGTTAGGGTTAGGGTTAGGGTTAGGGTTAGGGTTAGGGTTAGGGTTAGGGTTAGGGTTAGGGTTAGGGTTAGGGTTAGGGTTAGGGTTAGGGTTAGGGTTAGGGTTAGGGTTAGGGTTAGGGTTAGGGTTAGGGTTAGGGTTAGGGTTAGGGTTAGGGTTAGGGTTAGGGTTAGGGTTAGGGTTAGGGTTAGGGTTAGGGTTAGGGTTAGGGTTAGGGTTAGGGTTAGGGTTAGGGTTAGGGTTAGGGTTAGGGTTAGGGTTAGGGTTAGGGTTAGGGTTAGGGTTAGGGTTAGGGTTAGGGTTAGGGTTAGGGTTAGGGTTAGGGTTAGGGTTAGGGTTAGGGTTAGGGTTAGGGTTAGGGTTAGGGTTAGGGTTAGGGTTAGGGTTAGGGTTAGGGTTAGGGTTAGGGTTAGGGTTAGGGTTAGGGTTAGGGTTAGGGTTAGGGTTAGGGTTAGGGTTAGGGTTAGGGTTAGGGTTAGGGTTAGGGTTAGGGTTAGGGTTAGGGTTAGGGTTAGGGTTAGGGTTAGGGTTAGGGTTAGGGTTAGGGTTAGGGTTAGGGTTAGGGTTAGGGTTAGGGTTAGGGTTAGGGTTAGGGTTAGGGTTAGGGTTAGGGTTAGGGTTAGGGTTAGGGTTAGGGTTAGGGTTAGGGTTAGGGTTAGGGTTAGGGTTAGGGTTAGGGTTAGGGTTAGGGTTAGGGTTAGGGTTAGGGTTAGGGTTAGGGTTAGGGTTAGGGTTAGGGTTAGGGTTAGGGTTAGGGTTAGGGTTAGGGTTAGGGTTAGGGTTAGGGTTAGGGTTAGGGTTAGGGTTAGGGTTAGGGTTAGGGTTAGGGTTAGGGTTAGGGTTAGGGTTAGGGTTAGGGTTAGGGTTAGGGTTAGGGTTAGGGTTAGGGTTAGGGTTAGGGTTAGGGTTAGGGTTAGGGTTAGGGTTAGGGTTAGGGTTAGGGTTAGGGTTAGGGTTAGGGTTAGGGTTAGGGTTAGGGTTAGGGTTAGGGTTAGGGTTAGGGTTAGGGTTAGGGTTAGGGTTAGGGTTAGGGTTAGGGTTAGGGTTAGGGTTAGGGTTAGGGTTAGGGTTAGGGTTAGGGTTAGGGTTAGGGTTAGGGTTAGGGTTAGGGTTAGGGTTAGGGTTAGGGTTAGGGTTAGGGTTAGGGTTAGGGTTAGGGTTAGGGTTAGGGTTAGGGTTAGGGTTAGGGTTAGGGTTAGGGTTAGGGTTAGGGTTAGGGTTAGGGTTAGGGTTAGGGTTAGGGTTAGGGTTAGGGTTAGGGTTAGGGTTAGGGTTAGGGTTAGGGTTAGGGTTAGGGTTAGGGTTAGGGTTAGGGTTAGGGTTAGGGTTAGGGTTAGGGTTAGGGTTAGGGTTAGGGTTAGGGTTAGGGTTAGGGTTAGGGTTAGGGTTAGGGTTAGGGTTAGGGTTAGGGTTAGGGTTAGGGAGGGTTAGGGTTAGGGTTAGGGTTAGGGTTAGGGTTAGGGTTAGGGTTAGGGTTAGGGTTAGGGTTAGGGTTAGGGTTAGGGTTAGGGTTAGGGTTAGGGTTAGGGTTAGGGTTAGGGTTAGGGTTAGGGTTAGGGTTAGGGTTAGGGTTAGGGTTAGGGTTAGGGTTAGGGTTAGGGTTAGGGTTAGGGTTAGGGTTAGGGTTAGGGTTAGGGTTAGGGTTAGGGTTAGGGTTAGGGTTAGGGTTAGGGTTAGGGTTAGGGTTAGGGTTAGGGTTAGGGTTAGGGTTAGGGTTAGGGTTAGGGTTAGGGTTAGGGTTAGGGTTAGGGTTAGGGTTAGGGTTAGGGTTAGGGTTAGGGTTAGGGTTAGGGTTAGGGTTAGGGTTAGGGTTAGGGTTAGGGTTAGGGTTAGGGTTAGGGTTAGGGTTAGGGTTAGGGTTAGGGTTAGGGTTAGGGTTAGGGTTAGGGTTAGGGTTAGGGTTAGGGTTAGGGTTAGGGTTAGGGTTAGGGTTAGGGTTAGGGTTAGGGTTAGGGTTAGGGTTAGGGTTAGGGTTAGGGTTAGGGTTAGGGTTAGGGTTAGGGTTAGGGTTAGGGTTAGGGTTAGGGTTAGGGTTAGGGTTAGGGTTAGGGTTAGGGTTAGGGTTAGGGTTAGGGTTAGGGTTAGGGTTAGGGTTAGGGTTAGGGTTAGGGTTAGGGTTAGGGTTAGGGTTAGGGTTAGGGTTAGGGTTAGGGTTAGGGTTAGGGTTAGGGTTAGGGTTAGGGTTAGGGTTAGGGTTAGGGTTAGGGTTAGGGTTAGGGTTAGGGTTAGGGTTAGGGTTAGGGTTAGGGTTAGGGTTAGGGTTAGGGTTAGGGTTAGGGTTAGGGTTAGGGTTAGGGTTAGGGTTAGGGTTAGGGTTAGGGTTAGGGTTAGGGTTAGGGTTAGGGTTAGGGTTAGGGTTAGGGTTAGGGTTAGGGTTAGGGTTAGGGTTAGGGTTAGGGTTAGGGTTAGGGTTAGGGTTAGGGTTAGGGTTAGGGTTAGGGTTAGGGTTAGGGTTAGGGTTAGGGTTAGGGTTAGGGTTAGGGTTAGGGTTAGGGTTAGGGTTAGGGTTAGGGTTAGGGTTAGGGTTAGGGTTAGGGTTAGGGTTAGGGTTAGGGTTAGGGTTAGGGTTAGGGTTAGGGTTAGGGTTAGGGTTAGGGTTAGGGTTAGGGTTAGGGTTAGGGTTAGGGTTAGGGTTAGGGTTAGGGTTAGGGTTAGGGTTAGGGTTAGGGTTAGGGTTAGGGTTAGGGTTAGGGTTAGGGTTAGGGTTAGGGTTAGGGTTAGGGTTAGGGTTAGGGTTAGGGTTAGGGTTAGGGTTAGGGTTAGGGTTAGGGTTAGGGTTAGGGTTAGGGTTAGGGTTAGGGTTAGGGTTAGGGTTAGGGTTAGGGTTAGGGTTAGGGTTAGGGTTAGGGTTAGGGTTAGGGTTAGGGTTAGGGTTAGGGTTAGGGTTAGGGTTAGGGTTAGGGTTAGGGTTAGGGTTAGGGTTAGGGTTAGGGTTAGGGTTAGGGTTAGGGTTAGGGTTAGGGTTAGGGTTAGGGTTAGGGTTAGGGTTAGGGTTAGGGTTAGGGTTAGGGTTAGGGTTAGGGTTAGGGTTAGGGTTAGGGTTAGGGTTAGGGTTAGGGTTAGGGTTAGGGTTAGGGTTAGGGTTAGGGTTAGGGTTAGGGTTAGGGTTAGGGTTAGGGTTAGGGTTAGGGTTAGGGTTAGGGTTAGGGTTAGGGTTAGGGTTAGGGTTAGGGTTAGGGTTAGGGTTAGGGTTAGGGTTAGGGTTAGGGTTAGGGTTAGGGTTAGGGTTAGGGTTAGGGTTAGGGTTAGGGTTAGGGTTAGGGTTAGGGTTAGGGTTAGGGTTAGGGTTAGGGTTAGGGTTAGGGTTAGGGTTAGGGTTAGGGTTAGGGTTAGGGTTAGGGTTAGGGTTAGGGTTAGGGTTAGGGTTAGGGTTAGGGTTAGGGTTAGGGTTAGGGTTAGGGTTAGGGTTAGGGTTAGGGTTAGGGTTAGGGTTAGGGTTAGGGTTAGGGTTAGGGTTAGGGTTAGGGTTAGGGTTAGGGTTAGGGTTAGGGTTAGGGTTAGGGTTAGGGTTAGGGTTAGGGTTAGGGTTAGGGTTAGGGTTAGGGTTAGGGTTAGGGTTAGGGTTAGGGTTAGGGTTAGGGTTAGGGTTAGGGTTAGGGTTAGGGTTAGGGTTAGGGTTAGGGTTAGGGTTAGGGTTAGGGTTAGGGTTAGGGTTAGGGTTAGGGTTAGGGTTAGGGTTAGGGTTAGGGTTAGGGTTAGGGTTAGGGTTAGGGTTAGGGTTAGGGTTAGGGTTAGGGTTAGGGTTAGGGTTAGGGTTAGGGTTAGGGTTAGGGTTAGGGTTAGGGTTAGGGTTAGGGTTAGGGTTAGGGTTAGGGTTAGGGTTAGGGTTAGGGTTAGGGTTAGGGTTAGGGTTAGGGTTAGGGTTAGGGTTAGGGTTAGGGTTAGGGTTAGGGTTAGGGTTAGGGTTAGGGTTAGGGTTAGGGTTAGGGTTAGGGTTAGGGTTAGGGTTAGGGTTAGGGTTAGGGTTAGGGTTAGGGTTAGGGTTAGGGTTAGGGTTAGGGTTAGGGTTAGGGTTAGGGTTAGGGTTAGGGTTAGGGTTAGGGTTAGGGTTAGGGTTAGGGTTAGGGTTAGGGTTAGGGTTAGGGTTAGGGTTAGGGTTAGGGTTAGGGTTAGGGTTAGGGTTAGGGTTAGGGTTAGGGTTAGGGTTAGGGTTAGGGTTAGGGTTAGGGTTAGGGTTAGGGTTAGGGTTAGGGTTAGGGTTAGGGTTAGGGTTAGGGTTAGGGTTAGGGTTAGGGTTAGGGTTAGGGTTAGGGTTAGGGTTAGGGTTAGGGTTAGGGTTAGGGTTAGGGTTAGGGTTAGGGTTAGGGTTAGGGTTAGGGTTAGGGTTAGGGTTAGGGTTAGGGTTAGGGTTAGGGTTAGGGTTAGGGTTAGGGTTAGGGTTAGGGTTAGGGTTAGGGTTAGGGTTAGGGTTAGGGTTAGGGTTAGGGTTAGGGTTAGGGTTAGGGTTAGGGTTAGGGTTAGGGTTAGGGTTAGGGTTAGGGTTAGGGTTAGGGTTAGGGTTAGGGTTAGGGTTAGGGTTAGGGTTAGGGTTAGGGTTAGGGTTAGGGTTAGG